>NC_000067.6:28291510-28591510 GCF_000001635.26 Mus musculus
ATTAACAAAATCAGAAATGAAAAGGGAGACATAACAACAGATCCTGAAGAAATCCAAAACACCATCAGATCCTTCTACAAAAGGCTATACTCAACAAAACTGGAAAACCTGGACGAAATGGACAAATTTCTGGACAGATACCAGGTACCAAAGTTGAATCAGGATCAAGTTGACCTTCTAAACAGTCCCATATCCCCTAAAGAAATAGAAGCAGTTATTAATAGTCTCCCAGCCAAAAAAAGCCCAGGACCAGACGGGTTTAGTGCAGAGTTCTATCAGACCTTCAAAGAAGATCTAACTCCAGTTCTGCACAAACTTTTTCACAAGATAGAAGTAGAAGGTATTCTACCCAACTCATTTTATGAAGCCACTATTACTCTGATACCTAAACCACAGAAAGATCCAACAAAGATAGAGAACTTCAGACCAATTTCTCTTATGAACATCGATGCAAAAATCCTTAATAAAATTCTCGCTAACCGAATCCAAGAACACATTAAAGCAATCATCCATCCTGACCAAGTAGGTTTTATTCCAGGGATGCAGGGATGGTTTAATATACGAAAATCCATCAATGTAATCCATTATATAAACAAACTCAAAGACAAAAACCACATGATCATCTCGTTAGATGCAGAAAAAGCATTTGACAAGATCCAACACCCATTCATGATAAAAGTTCTGGAAAGATCAGGAATTCAAGGCCAATACCTAAACATGATAAAAGCAATCTACAGCAAACCAGTAGCCAACATCAAAGTAAATGGAGAGAAGCTGGAAGCAATCCCACTAAAATCAGGGACTAGACAAGGCTGCCCACTTTCTCCCTACCTTTTCAACATAGTACTTGAAGTATTAGCCAGAGCAATTCGACAACAAAAGGAGATCAAGGGGATACAAATTGGAAAAGAGGAAGTCAAAATATCACTTTTTGCAGATGATATGATAGTATATATAAGTGACCCTAAAAATTCCAACAGAGAACTCCTAAACCTGATAAACAGCTTCGGTGAAGTAGCTGGATATAAAATAAACTCAAACAAGTCAATGGCCTTTCTCTACACAAAGAATAAACAGGCTGAGAAAGAAATTAGGGAAACAACACCCTTCTCAATAGCCACAAATAATATAAAATATCTCGGCATGACTCTAACTAAGGAAGTGAAAGATCTGTATGATAAAAACTTCAAGTCCCTGAAGAAAGAAATTAAAGAAGATCTCAGAAGATGGAAAGATCTCCCATGCTCATGGATTGGCAGGACCAACATTGTAAAAATGGCTATCTTGCCAAAAGCAATCTACAGATTCAATGCAATCCCCATTAAAATTCCAACTCAATTCTTCAACGAATTAGAAGGAGCAATTTGCAAATTCATCTGGAATAACAAAAAACCGAGGATAGCAAAAACTCTTCTCAAGGATAAAAGAACCTCTGGTGGAATCACCATGCCTGACCTAAAGCTTTACTACAGAGCAATTGTGATAAAAACTGCATGGTACTGGTATAGAGACAGACAAGTGGACCAATGGAATAGAATTGAAGACCCAGAAATGAACCCACACACCTATGGTCACTTGATCTTCGACAAGGGAGCCAAAACCATCCAGTGGAAGAAAGACAGCATTTTCAACAATTGGTGCTGGCACAGCTGGTTGTTATCATGTAGAAGAATGCGAATCGATCCATACTTATCTCCTTGTACTAAGGTCAAATCTAAGTGGATCAAGGAACTTCACATAAAACCAGAGACACTGAAACTTATAGAGGAGAAAGTGGGGAAAAGCCTTGAAGATATGGGCACAGGGGAAAAATTCCTGAACAGAACAGCAATGGCTTGTGCTGTAAGATCGAGAATTGACAAATGGGAACTAATGAAACTCCAAAGTTTCTGCAAGGCAAAAGACACTGTCTATAAGACAAAAAGACCACCAACAGACTGGGAAAGGATCTTTACCTATCCTAAATCAGATAGGGGACTAATATCCAACATATATAAAGAACTCAAGAAGGTGGACCTCAGAAAATCAAATAACCCCCTTAAAAAATGGGGCTCAGAACTGAACAAAGAATTCTCACCTGAGGAATACCGAATGGCAGAGAAGCACTTGAAAAAATGTTCAACATCCTTAATCATCAGGGAAATGCAAATCAAAACAACCCTGAGATTCCACCTCACACCAGTGAGAATGGCTAAGATCAAAAATTCAGGTGACAGCAGATGCTGGCGAGGATGTGGAGAAAGAGGAACACTCCTCCATTGTTGGTGGGATTGCAGGCTTGTACAACCACTCTGGAAATCAGTCTGGCGGTTCCTCAGAAAATTGGACATAGTACTACCGGAGGATCCAGCAATACCTCTCCTGGGCATATATCCAGAAGAAACCCCAACTGGTAAGAAGGACACATGCTCCACTATGTTCATAGCAGCCTTATTTATAATAGCCAGAAACTGGAAAGAACCCAGATGCCCCTCAACAGAGGAATGGATACAGAAAATGTGGTACATCTACACAATGGAGTACTACTCAGCTATTAAAAAGAATGAATTTATGAAATTCCTAGCCAAATGGATGGACCTGGAGAGCATCATCCTGAGTGAGGTAACACAATCACAAAGGAACTCACACAATATGTACTCACTGATAAGTGGATACTAGCCCAAAACCTAGGATACCCACGATATAAGATACAATTTCCTAAACACATGAAACTCAAGAAAAATGAAGACTGAAGTGTGGACACTATGACCCTCCTTAGAAGTGGGAACAAAACACCCATGGAAGGAGTTACAGAAACAAAGTATGGAGCTGAGATGAAAGGATGGACCATGTAGAGACTGCCATATCCAGGGATCCACCCCATAATCAGCTTCCAAATGCTGACACCATTGCATACACTAGCAAGATTTTACTGAAAGGACCCAGATGTAGCTGTCTCTTGTGAGACTATGCCGGGGCCTAGCAAACACAGAAGTGGATGCTCACAGTCAGCTAATGGATGGATCACAGGGCTCCCAATGGAGGAGCTAGAGAAAGTACCCAAGGAGCTAAAGGGATCTTCAACCCTATAGGTGGAACAACATTATGAACTAACCAGTACCCGTGAGCTCTTGACTCTAGCTGCATATGTATCAAAAGATGGCCTAGTCGGCCATCACTGGAAAGAGAGGCCCATTGGACACGCAGACTTTGTGTGCCCCGGTACAGGGGAACGCCAGGGCCAAAGGGGGGGAGTGGGTGGGTAGGGGAGTGGGGGTGGGTGGGTAAGGGGGACTTTTGGTATAGCATTGGAAATGTAAATGAGCTAAATACCTAATAAAAAATGGAAAAAAAAAAAAAAAGAAACAACAACAAAGCATAACAAAATAAAAAACATACCATCAAATTTTTACATGGCAAACCAGCAGAAAGAAAAGAGCCTAAGAGAAGATACAAGAATCAGGCATGCACATATTCACACACTGGGGACTCCCATAAAACCACTAATCTGAAAGCTCTAATATAAATGCCAAAGACCTGTGTATGTAGCATTCAGTTTTGTCTCTGTGACTTTATAAGAGCTTGCTCAGTTGATGTAGAGGGTCATGTTTTCTTGATGTCCTCCATCCCTTCTGGCTCTTATGAAGGCCTCTTCTTCCACAGGGTTCTCTCCTGAACACTGAGATGAGGAACTTGACAAAGACATTCAATTTAGGGAAGAGTGTTGCAAGGTCTCCAATTCTCCACATAATGTCTGGCTGTGGGTCTTTATATTTGTTCCCATTGGCTACAAGAGAAAACTTGATGGATGATGGTTGAACAAATCACTGATCTATGAGTACAGCAGATTTTCATTAAGAGTAATTTACCAGTCTTTGCGTGTATATGTTGGTGTGTGTGAGAGTAGTAAGAGTAGTAGTAGTAGAAGTAGTAGTAGTAGTAGTAGTAGTAGTACTAGTAGTAGTAGTATTTGACTTTACCCATTTACCCATCTACAGAATATCTAATCACTGTTATTTGGTCCCCCAACAAGTACTGGGTGGGGAGTTCCATTTTATGGAGTTGGTTTTAAGTCAAGTCAGAAGTTGGTTGTTGGTGTTTTAAAAACAACTAACAAAGCACTTACTTGAGTATCTTTAAGAATGTCTTCTGGTTTGTCATAAAATGCTTTAGTAACTCTCTTGAAATTTCTTACTTCTCTAATAGTTTTATATATTTAGTTTTGTTAGCATAGAATATTGGTTGGCTTTTGTTTAAGTTCATATCTAGAAATAAATCATTCTGTGCTTTCCTGGGTATTAGCGTTAATATCCAGAGCTATGGTCTTGTTCTTTTTTTTTTTTTAGATATTTTCTTCATTTACATTTCAAATGTTATCCCCAAAGCTCCCTATACAAACCCCCCATCCTGCTCCCCAACCCACCCACTTTCATTTCCTGGCCCTGGCATTCTCCTGTACTCGGGCATATGATCTTCACAAGAACAAGGGCCTCTCTTCCCATTGATGGCTGGCTAGGCCTTCCTCTGCTACATATGCAACTAGAGACACAGCTCTGATGGGTACTGGTTAGTTCATATTGTTCTTCCTATAGGGTTGCAGACCCCTTCAGCTCCTTGGGTACTTTCTCTAGCTCCTTCATTAGGGGCCCTGTGCTCCATGAAATAGATGACTGTGAGCATCCAGTTCTGTATTTGCCAGGCACTGGCATAGCCTCACAAGAGAGGGGATCCTGTCAGCAAATTCTTTCTGGCATATGAAATAGTGTCTGGGTTTTGTTGTTGATGATGCAATTATCATATGCTGAATGAAAATTAAAACTATTTTCAAAGGAAAAAATGAGAGTTCACACTGTGCATCCCTCATATACTACATAAAGATCCCTGTGTTTCAAGTTTCATTCCATATGCTTTGGACACCTGTCTTATCTTCCTTCTGCCTCAAGGTGGGACTGAGATCTGATCTTCTCCCTTTCCTCTGATTTTTTTTCAATGCCCTTAGGGTTAATTGTTTCTTTTGTCAATATAAAACTCAATATTGCTATATCTACCTCTTTTTTCTTTATATTGTTTACTCCTTTATTGTCTGTTCTTAATACCAATAGGCTATAGTTGCTGATTTCCTGCTCTCTGCGAGATTCATGAAGATACAACAGAATGGTGCTTGTCTTCTCAGAGCACCAGATCATTTATCCCAAAGAAATGTGGAAAGGGGATTTACTGTTAGAAATCGATACACACACACACACACACACACACACACACACACACACACACACACACAAATAAATAAATAAATAAATAAATAAATAAATAAATAAATAAATAAATAAATAAAAGTGAATCTGAGGTGCTGAGTTAACTTGCGGCATTCATATGGTAGTTACACTTGGAGCAAAGCCCTAAGCATTTCTAGACATTGCATTTGCTTACAGTATATTTCTCACAATTCCATATGTGGAATTGTTACAAGCAGAATTGTAAATATATTTGTTTCCCAAGGATATGGCAGTTTTGGTAGTCTTTTGGATGCACACATACAGCTGCCCAGGATATAGCCTTTAGAAACCAGATATCCTACATTGGACCAATTGCTCTGGTCTTTTGTGGCTTGCTAATAAGTAACAAGCAATTCACTTCCTTGTTCAGATTTCATATTGAGAATTAAATAAAATAAAATTTTGATTATCTACATAAGTGGATTAATCTTTGTAAAACAATGTATTGAGTTCTGGAATTAGAACATAATATAATCTGTGATTAACATTATACTTTCTTAGGATTTTATGTGACTGAAATGAATAGTCAATGTATTTGCTAGGGAATCGCTAAAAGAACAGAACAACAAAACCCACCTTTCTGTAGTCTGTCCCATACTCAAGCGTATTTTGTCATGGCCTAGTGTATGATCTGTTACTCAGTGGTTCTCACTTCTTCCCTGTCTTTCTGAATCTCACTTATGTAATGCCCAACTACTTAACTTTGTTCTTTCACATCATGCTATCATATTTTAATGAATTCACTGAGTTTCTACACACAAATATTCTAAGTGATTTTTATGTTTTGACTTTAAGCTGTTGGCTACATTGCTTATTGACCTTAAAACATTTTGATACCCTCGTTTCTCACCTTAACTTTCAACTAAGTGTTATGAGGGCAGAAATAAATCTTCAGTAGCATGGTGTTTTTGTAGATTGCATACAGAAGTTGAGTACTTGAAATCCCAAGCTAATGCTGTTAACTCTTATGTTTCTAGTGTTAAAATCAAATGACTTACATATTTATACAGTCTAATATATTGCAGCAATTATTATTGATATATCTATAAAATAAGAACTTACTGATTGTAGAGATGTTTTATCTGTTTATGCCTGAAATTGAAAGAAATTGCCAGATACCCATCTAAAGAGAGAGAATTTGTGTTGTCTCTATGCTAGAAAGATGCTCAAATGGCTTTGCCCACTAAGCGCTTTCGCCACTCTTTTCCTGGGATTTGAAATCTCAAACACAGGCTTGAAATGTAAGAATGATGATACATATTGAGATAAGATAGAACTTTCTGGAACTATTCAGCTCTTGCAGTTTTCTTCCCTCCTAGAGCATGGCACCCTAAAATATAGTTCAGAATGTCAATATACACAGGAGGAATAAAACCAAGATAAAAGTTTGTTTCAGAATCCTTGGGAAAGTTACCATGAGAAATATATGCAAATAAGACTGCTTATTCCAGACTAATTTGATGTGGTGATTATAATCAATTGGAAAAATATTCCCTGTTTTATATTATTAACAGGTGTTGGAATTTTCAGTGATGAATTGATAACAATAAATACATAATTATGTCATAATTTGTTGCTTAAGCGAAAATGAATAAATTACTCACTTGTATTAATGTTCTACACTCCTTATTCCATGCTCTTGGATTAATAAAATGTTCCAAGGTGTTTTGAAGCAGGAGATAGACACATGTTCTTATAAATCCTGGTTTATACTTTCTTATCATAATATATAAATGGGAATAAACCCCTCAGTGTTTGATATATTGTAAATATTATTACTAGTATTTTAAATTACAAGTAATAATGTATAAGTAATATATAAATATATTTACATGTATATATTTTTATCAAGCCATTAAATAAAGAAAACTATACTCAAAATTAAAAATAACACTTACTGTGATTGATTGAAAATGTAATTTTATATGCTAAAACTTCCATAATAGTGGTGTTGCAGTAGTTACCCAGTGAACTTTGCACACTTCGTTTACACTGAACTTATTTTTCACAGGAACAAAATATTCCCTTTATAAAACAAAGGGTTAGGCAAATATTGTGATTTTCTTTTCTCTTAAGGAAAATTATGGTTTATAGAAATCTAAATAGTTGTTAGTTTGTTTATGAATGGATTTTTTGAATTTGGAACAACCATATTAGTGTCAGTGACATATTTTAAGTGTTCAATTAAGATTTCCTTATATCATTAAGTGTGTCATAAAAACTGGGTATTAAAAATTGTAAGCTCTTGAAAACACATCCTATTGCAAAGACAAAGATGCTCATGACATACATAAAGTCATCTGTCATCGGATTGATTATTTTCTTGGAGTGACCCATATATTCTTATCTTATAATATGCTCATATTAGTTCAGAGCCTATCTGCATAAAATATCCCAGAAAATCTTCACATTTATATCAGTCTACTGGGAGAAAATAGTAAAACGAAAACCCAAATCACATTCACTGGTTATCTAATATCATGAATACACTGTAAGTTAATTAAATGCCACAATAATCTAATATACACCATGAAGAATAAGTAAAGACGTGTCATGTCCTTAAACTGTTTGAGAGAGGTTGACAGGCCACTGTTTCTGTCAGTCTATCAGCTTTCCAACATTCCTGATATGCATACAAATTAATATGGAAGCCTTGCCAAAAATATGGGTCTATAAATTTATTTTGAACAAGACAGACATTCTTTTCAGGTCTATGAATCAAACTTTTGGGAAAGACTCATTCTTCCTTGTTAGTGTTACTTTTAAGTATTCCATGTAAAAATATATGATACAACTTTTGGCAATATGTAGCCTCAGGAAAAATATTTGATTTATGTAACATGTTCTTGGACGTTATTTCAAACAAAATGAGGTAATCCCCAGTAAATAAACCCTAAGCGATTAGGATCCCTCATTACTTTTATGATCACATAGTTGTCCCCCAAGGGACTCTAACTTTTAGAGGAAGGCAGCAGGCAAGAATAGGACAATTCAATCGTGGTAGCAAGCAAATTGACCAGGACATTATATATCCATGCCATGTAGTACCTGATGGAATGTAAAATGAGCAATAAGAGGTTTAAATGCTCACCCATTTGTGAATCAAATGCTTCATGGTTGAAGCATTACTTTGACCTCCATCACTCTTTGAAAATTCTGGTGCTAAATATTTATTTCATGTTAGCTGGATTTCAGCAATGTGAAAGTGGTATAATTTTCATCATATAAAATGGCACATGAAAGTCAAAACATGTCCTTTCTGGTAAGCTCTGATAATTTACATGTTTATAATAGAGGTCTATGTGTTCAATTTTGTTCAGATGTAGGGTATTAAAAGTTCATATATGTTTTTACTAGATATCATGAACCCAAATTAGCCAAACGATAATCCAAGAATCAATTTTTTTTTGGCTGATCTTCACAAGTAATCAGCCTCTTTCAATTATATCTTTAAAAATATTTGTTAGGAATCAGAGTATTGTAGCAACTTGATATTTATTTTTATACAGACAATTCCAGCTCAGATTTTTGATAAAAGCTATTTTCACAAATGAAGTTTACAATACAACCTTAGACTTAGAAACAGTAGAATCATATCTGACTGATGACATTTGATAGCACTGCAGAGATTGTTTTGTGTGTGGGGGGGGGTTGTTTGTTTGTTTGTTTTTTGTTTTTTGGGTTTTTTTTGTTGTTATTGTTTTTTGTTTTTTTTTGTTTGTTTTTTTGTTTTTTTGTTTTTTTGTTTTTTGTTTTTTGTTTTTTGTTTTTTTGTTTTTTGTTTTTTGTTTTTTGCAGTGGCCCTGAACTTCACCTGAGGAATCTGATTCCATGGCAAGACATACTTGCCAATCTTCCAGTTCCCTTTACCCCAGAAGAATGGAAATTACTTCTTCATGTTGATTTTAATTCTAAATAATCTACCCCCTATAGATTCAATTAGATAAAATTTATGTGCAATTCTATTTAAATTTACCTAAAATACTAGTTAATTAGACCTAGTTATTTAAAAGACACCCAGAACTAAAAATACTCCAGAATGATTGTCCCACTTGACTAGTTTACAAACTCTGTGATATAACCTTTATCGACCTGAAATTCTTTTTAATGTGATCTAAGAGTAGACACTCTGTATCTGGATTATTAAGTAAACAATGACAGTATGTTCATGAACCTGAAAGGAAATAAAAATAGTTTCCAAATGAACGAACACATGACAGAATATTTCTTAGGTTTCATGGTTCATGGGATTTGCACTGTATATATTGAGAGGTTGTTCTGTAACAAAGCCACAATATTCTAAGGAGGAATGTTTTACTTAAGTCCTCACACAACTCTTCCAAATCGGTATCTACAAAGGTAAACAAATGTCCTCTATATTTTTCTAGGACAAAATATATAATAAACTGAGACATATAGTATCCAGATATAAAATGATAAAGACCCTGTTAAAGAGCATAATCATGCATCAAAATACAGAATAAATATGGTTCAAAATGTGTGATGCAGTAACATATGGCCTTATTGTAAAATCAAAGAGGACACTTGACTGATAGTAAACATCATTCCAACCATCTAATATTTCTTTCCTATAATAAAAATTGGTATAACTGATTGCTTATGGAGCTCATTCTGGGTAGGGACAAGGATAGGTGATAAGTTCAATTACCTATTGGTGTATCACACCACCCAAAAATCATGTGTTTTCACAGCAATATTAATCATTTAATGGGCTTATAAATATGTACTGTTAGGTTTTATAAAGAATAGTTTGTATATTTCCCATTTGATTTAAGAAATAATTGTTTGTTTTGACTGGGTGCTGTACATCTCACAATTTTGTATACATATTTGGCACAAAGCTCTGACTTGCAGCTTCTAATCTTGATCTGGAGCCTACAGATCCTTTCCTTATATCATGATACCTCCAGTGAAGTACAAGTGATACAGAAGCTAGAAAATGGAAAGCCTGAGTGTATTTCTTTTTCTTTTTTTTATATTACCTTCATTTTTTATAGTCTAGTCATTACCCCCCCCCTTCCTGGTCTTCCCTTCAGCAGGTCCTCATCTCATTTCCCCTGCTCCTATCTCCAAGGTAATGTTCCCATCTCCTTACCCCTGCCAGGCCTCCACACTCCATGGGGCCTCAAGTCCCTCAAGGGTTAGGATTAGGCTTCTTCTATCACTGAGACCAGACCAAGCAGTTTTCTGCTGTATATGTGTCTAGGACTTCTGATCAGCTAGTGTAGGCTACCTGGTTGGTGGCTCAGGGTCTGAGAAATCTCAGGGGTTCATATCAGTTGAGACTGATAGTCTTCCTATGGGGTCTCCTTCCTCCTCTGCTGTGTCCAGCCTTTCCCTAATTCAATCACAGAGTTCAGTCTAATGATTGTGTGTAAGTATCTGCATCTGTCTCAGTCAGCTGCTTGTTGGGCCTCTTGGAGGGCAGCCATGCTAGGCTCCTTTCTATAAGCACACAATAGCATGAATAATAATGTCAGGTTTGGAGCCTCCCCTTGAGAAGGATCCCAAGTTAGGCTGGGTTTTTAAATTCCATATCTAAAAACACTCAAATCTCACTTCAGGAATATGTTATTAATAAAAGTTATTTTGATTTTGGGAGCACAAAACAATATCATCTGGATTGCTATATGTGAACAATACAGTCGTATTGCCTTGTACATTCAAGAGAACACGGATGCTGGATCAATCTGTTCTAGTTTACATTTCTCACCAATATATAGAGAGAAGATTAGAGATTATTCACTCATTTTAAAATGATAGTCATTATAAAAATAAAATTTTCCATTTTAATTAATGAAATAATTGACAGAATAAAAGTTTAGCTAATTAAGGTATGCAAATTAAAATTGCCATATTGTGTTATAATGTCCATCCTTACACCGCACACATGATGCATGTAATCAATTATTTTTCATACCTTTCTTTAGTTTTGCTTCCAGACCATGCTTATATGATTAAACTTTATATGTTATCCTTAAGAATGTATACAGAGCCCCACTAGAGCACCAGGGTACCTTGCCAGCAGAGGCGCCTGACACCCGCAAGGGCCCACACAGGATTCCCCACAGGATCCTAAGACCTCTGGTGAGTGGAACACAACGCCTGCCCCAATCCAATCGCGTGGAACCTGAGACAGCAGTAAATAGGGAAGCAGACTACCCAGGCCTGAACCTGGGGCACAAGTCCCTTCCGCCCCACTTGAGCACCAGGGTACCTTGCCAGCGGAGTTGCCTGACACCTGCAAGGGCCCACACAGAATTCCCCACGAGATCCTGAGACCTCTAGTGAGTGGAACACAACTTCTCCCAGGAGACAGGTTCGAACGCCAGATATATGGGTACCTTCCCTGCAAGAAGAGAGCTTGCCTGCAGAGAATACTCTGCCCACTGAAACTAAGGAGAGAGCTAGCCTCCCAGGTTTGCTTATAGAGGCTAACAGAGTCACCTGAAGAATAAGCTCTTACCAGAGACAACTATAACAGCTAGCTTCAGAGATTACCAGATTGCGAAAGGCAAACGTAAGAATCCTACTAACAGAAATCAAGACCACTCACCATCATCAGAACGCAGCACTCCAACCCCACCTAGTCCTGGGCACCCAAACACAACCGAAAATCTAGACCCAGATTTAAAAACATTTCTCATGATGATGATAGAGGACATCAAGAAGGACTTTCATAAGTCACTTAAAAAATTACAGGAGAGCACTGCTAAAGAGTTACAGGCCCTTAAAGAAAAGCAGGAAAACACAACTGAACAGGTAGAAGTCCTTAAAGAAAAACAAAAAAACACATCCAAACAGGTGATGGAAATGAACAAAACCATAATAGAACGAAAAAGGGAAGTAGACACAATAAAGAAAACCCAAAGTGAGGCAACGCTGGAGATAGAAACCCTAGGAAAGAAATCTGGAACCATAGATGCCAGCATCAGCAACAGAATACAAGAGATGGAAGAGAGAATCTCAGGTGCAGAAGATTCCATAGAGAACATCGACACAACAGTCAAAGAAAATACAAAATGCAAAAGGATCCTAATTCAAAACATCCAGGAAATCCAGGACTAAATGAGAAGACCAAACCTATGGATAATAGGAGTTGATGAGAATGAAGATTTTCAACTTAAAGGGCCAGCTAATATCTTCAACAAAATAATAGAAGAAAACTTCCCAAACATAAAGAAAGAGATGCCCATGATCATACAAGAAGCCTACAGAACTCGAAATAGACTGGACCAGAAAAGAAATTCCTCCCGACACATAATAATCAGAACAACAAATGCACTAAATAAAGATAGAATATTAAAAGCAGTAAGGGAGAAAGGTCAAGTAACATATAAAGGAAGGCCTATCAGAATTACACCAGACTTTTCACCACAGACTATGAAAGCCAGAAGAGCCTGGACAGATGTAATACAGACACTAAGAGAACACAAATGCCAGCCCAGGCTACTATACCCGGCAAAACTCTCAATTACCATAGATGGAGAAACCAAAGTATTCCACGACAAAACCAAATTCACACATTATCTTTCCACTAATCCAGCCCTCAAAGGATAATAACAGAAAAGAAGCAATACAAGGACAGAAATCACGCTCTAGAACAAGCAAGAAAGTAATCCCTCAACAAACCAAAAAGAAGACAGACACAAGAACAGAATGCCAAATCTAACAACAAAAATAAGAGGAAACAATTACTTTTCCTTAATATCTCTTAATATCAATGGACTTAATTCCCCAATAAAAAGACATAGACTAACAGACTGGCTAGAAAAACAGGACCAAACATTCTGCTGCTTACAGGAATCCCATCTCAGGGAAAAAGACAGACACTACCTCAAGTAAAATGCTGGAAAACAATTTTCCAAGCAAATGGTCTGAAGAAACAAGCTGGAGTAGCCATTCTAATATCGGATAAAATCGAATTCCAACCCAAAGTTATCAAAAAAGACAAGGAGGGACACTTAATGCTCATCAAAGGTAAAATCCTCCAAGAGGAAATCTCAATTCTGAATATCTACGCTCCAAATGCAAGGGCAGCCACATTCATTAAAGACACTTTAGTAAAGCTCAAAGCACATATTGCACCTCACACAATAATAGTGGGAGACTTCAACACACCACTTTCATCAATGGTTAGATCGTGGAAAGAGAAACTAAACAGGGACACAGTGAAACTAAGAGAAGTTATGAAACAAATGGACCTGACAGATATCTACAGAACATTTTATCCTAAAACAAAAGGATATACCTTCTTCTCAGCAACTCACAGGACCTTCCCAAAATTGACCATATAATTGGTCACAAAACAGGCCTCAAGGAGATGCAAAAATATTGAAATTGCCCCATGTATCCTATCAGACCACCATGGCCTAAGACTGATCTTCAATAACAAAATAAATAATGGAAAGCCAACATTCACGTGGAAACTGAACAACACTCTTCTCAATGATACCTTGGTCAAGGAAGGAATAAAGGAAGAAATTAAAGACTTTTTAGAGTTTAATGAAAATGAAGCCACAACGTACCCAAACCTATGGGACACAATGAAAGCATTTCTAAGAGGGAAACTCATAGCTCTGAGTGCCTCCAAGAAGAAACGGGAGACAGCACATACTAGCAGCTTGACAACACATCTAAAAGCCCTAAAAAAAAAGGAAGCAAATTCACCCAAGAGGAGTAGACGGCAGGAAATAATCAAACTCAGGGGTGAAATCAACCAAGTGGAAACAAGAAGAACTATTCAAAGAATTAACCAAACGAGGAGTTGGTTCTTTGAGAAAATCAACAAGACAGATAAACCCTTAGCTAGACTCACTAGAGGGCACAGGGACAAAATCCTAATTAACAAAATCAGAAATGAAAAGGGAGACATAACAACAGATCCTGAAGAAATCCAAAACACCATCAGATCCTTCTACAAAAGGCTATACTCAACAAAACTGGAAAACCTGGACAAAATGGACAAATTTCTGGACAGATACCAGGTACCAAAGTTGAATCAGGATCTAGTAGACCATCTAAACAGTCCCATATCCCCTAAAGAAATAGAAGCAGTTATTAATAGTCTCCCAGCCAAAAAAAGCCCAGGACCAGACAGGTTTAGTGCAGAGTTCTATCAGACCTTCAAAGAAGATCTAATTCCAGTTCTGCACAAACTATTTCACAAAATAGAAGTAGAAGGTACTCTACCCAACTCATTTTATGAAGCCACTATTACTCTGATACCTAAACCACAGAAAGATCCAACAAAGATAGAGAACTTCAGACGAATTTCTCTTATGAATATCGATGCAAAATTCTTGCTAACCGAATCCAAGAACACATTAAAGCAATCATCCATCCTGACCAAGTAGGTTTTATTCCAGGGATGCAGGGATGGTTTAATATAGGAAAATCCATCAATGTAATCCATTACATAAACAAACTCAAAGACAAAAACCACATGATCATCTCATTAGATGCAGAAAAAGCATTTGACAAGATCCAACACCCATTCATGATAAAAGTTTTGGAAAGATTAGGAATTCAAGGCCCATACCTAAACATGATAAAAGCAATCTACAGCAAACCAGTAGCCAACATCAAAGTAAATGGAGAGAAGCTGGAAGCAATCCCACTAAAATCAGGGACTAGACAAGGCTGCCCACTTTCTCCCTACCTTTTCAACATAGTACTTGAAGTAATAGCCAGAGCAATTCGGCAACAAAAGGAGATCAAGGGGATACAAATTGGAAAAGAGGAAGTCAAAATATCACTTTTTGCACATGATATGATAGTATATATAAGTGACCCTAAAAATTCCACCAGAGAACTCCTAAACCTGATAAACAGCTTCGGTGAAGTAGCTGGATATAAAATTAACTCAAACAAGTCAATGGCCTTTCTCTACACAAAGAAAAAACAGGCTGAGAAAGAAATTAGGGAAACAACAGCCTTCTCAATAGTCACAAATAATATAAAATATCTCGGCGTGACTCTAACTAAGGAAGTGAAAGATCTGTATGATAAAAACTTCAAGTCTCTGAAGAAAGAAATTAAAGAAGATCTCAGAAGATGGAAAGATCTTCCATGCTCATGGATTGGCAGGATCAACATTGTAAAAATGGCTATCTTGCCAAAAGAAATCCACAGATTCAATGCAATCCCTATCAAAATTCCAACTCAATTCTTCAACAAATTTGAAAAAGCAATTTGCAAATTCATCTGGAATAACAAAAAACCTAGTATAGCAAAAACTCTTCTCAAGGATAAAAGAACCTCTGGTGGAATCACCATGCCTGACCTAAAGCTTTACTACAGAGCAATTGTGATAAAAACTGCATGGTACTGGTATAAAGACAGACAAGTAGACCAATGGAATAGAATTGATGACCCAGAAATGAACCCACACACAACAATTGGTGCTGGCATAACTGGTTGTTATCATGTAGAAGAATGCGAATCGATCCACACTTATCTCCTTGTACTAAGTTCAAATCTAAGTGGATCAAGGAACTTCACATAAAACCAGAGACACTGAAACTTATAGAGGAGAAAGTGGGGAAAAGCCTTGAAGATATGGGCACAGGGGAAAAATTCCTGAACAGAACAGCAATGGCTTGTGCTGTAAGATCGAGAATTGACAAATGGGACCTAATGAAACTCCAAAGTTTCTGCAAGGCAAAAGACACTGTCAATAAGACAAAAAGACCACCAACAGATTGGGAAAGGATCTTTACCTATCCTAAATCAGATAGGAGACTAATATCCAACATATATAAAGAACTCAAGAAGGTGGACTTCAGAAAATCAAATAACCCCATTAAAAAATGGGGCTCAGAACTGAACAAAGAATTCTCACCGGAGGAATACCGAATGGCAGATAAACACCTGAAAAAATGTTCAACATCCTTAATCATCAGGGAAATGCAAATCAAAACAACCCTGAGATTCTACCTCACACCAGTCAGAATGGCTAAGATCAAAAATTCAGGTGACAGCAGATGCTGGCACAGATGTGGAGAAAGAGGAACACTCCTCCATTGTTGGTGGGATTGCAGGCTTGTACAACCACTCTGGAAATCCGTCTGGTGGTTCCTCAGAAAATTGGACATAGTACTACCGGAGGATCCAGCAATACCTCTCCTGGGCATATATCCAGAAGATGTCCCAACTGGTAAGAAGGACACATGCTCCACTATGTTCATAGCAGCCTTGTTTATAATAGCCAGAAGCTGGAAAGAACCCAGATGCCCATCAACAGAGGAATGGATACAGAAAATGTGGTACATGTACACAATGGAGTACTAGTCAGCTATTAAAAAGAATGAATTTATGAAATTCCTAGCCAAATGGATGGACCTGGAGGGCATCATCCTGAGTGAGGTAACACATTCACAAACGAACTCACACAATATGTACTCACTGATAAGTGGATATTAGCCCAAAACCTAGGATACCCAAGATATAAGATACAACTTGCTAAAAACATGAAACTCAAGAAAAATGAAGACTGAAGTGTGGACACTACGCCCCTCCTTAGAAGTGGGAACAAAACACCCATGGAAGGAGTTACAGAGACAAAGTTTGGAGCTGAGACAAAAGGTTGGACCATGTAGAGACTGCCATATCCAGGGATCCACCCCATAATCAGCATCCAAACGCTAACACCTTTGCATACACTAGCAAGATTTTATCGGAAAGACCCAGATGTAGCTGTCTCTTTTGAGACTATGCCGGGGCCTAGCAAACACAGAAGTGATTGCTCACAGTCAGCTAATGGATGGATCACAGGGCTCCCAATGGAGGAGCTAGAGAAAGTACCCAAGGAGCTAAAGGGATCTGCAACCCTATAGGTGGAACAACATTATGAACTAACCAGTACCCCGGAGCTCTTGACTCTAGCTGCATATGTATCAAAAGATGGCCTAGTCGGCCATCACTGGAAAGAGAGGCCCATTGGACTTGCAAACTTTATATGCCCCAGTACAGGGAACGCCAGGGCCAAAAAGGGGGAGTGGGTGGGCAGGTGAGTGGGGGTGTGTGGGTATGGGGGACTTTTGGTATAGCATTGGAAATGTAAATGAGCTAAATACCTAATAAAAATGGAAAAAAAAAAGAAGTTGACAAATTTTGGCTTTTTTTTTCCTGTTTATCTGCTTGTTCCTGTTGTTTCTCCTAAAATATTATTGAGCTCAATTTGCATTGACCATTTACTTCTGGTGGACATGAGGCCTATCATTAAAAGTGATATGTTTCCACAGTGGGACTCAATTGGCCCAAATTAATTTTTTTTTTTGTTATGGAGTAGTTATTAACTATAGTTTCTGGGGTAGGCATGGGTTAAGTGCCCATTTCCCCTCCCTTAATCTTACCTGAAAGGGGAAAAGACCTCACCTACTAGGTACCATCACTAGTGTTATCTTTCTTACTGTGCTAAAACTAACATAATAAAATATTATATCTTGTCCATAAAAAAAAGAATGTATACAGAATTCCACAAAATATAAACATTTTTGAAGAGTTTGAAATTGTTGAAATATTTTATGAAATTAGGCAAATTATAGAAACGTAGGCAAAATAGTAGAATTAAGCAATCAATTTTTAAAGGGTTAGTCAATAAACAATTTCCATCATTTCTTCCTTCTCTCCTACTCATCCCATACTCTGCTCCATATTCCCTCCTATACTTATGGCCTACTAGTCTTTTACCATTGTTGTAACATAATACATCAAAGCAGAAACTTTACATTATTTTTCTTCCTTCTCTTACCCCTTATGAAACTTATCTGTAACTTGTATTTATCTAAAGTTAATTTTCTAAAGACTCGTCGAGGAATAATTTGATGATATCACAGTTGTACAAATCATTTCATCACTAGATAGCTATAGTCAGATTCTTTGGATATTTATGTAACAATCCAGAAGTATAGATATAGAAATATGTAATAATTAAGAACTATGTGTTCTACAGATTTCCCATAAAGCAGTATTCAGGACCTTCATTTCTAAGTTCAGAAATCAAGTGTTTCAAAATTCTACATTCATATTGTGTTCTTCCTTATTCAGTTTCTCTATCTTATTAGATGAAAACAATCGTAATACCAGTGTCAGAGATGAAATTCAACCTGCCAAGAAGATGGAAACATTCTCCTAATTGATAAAGCAGACTTCATATCACAGCTAGTCAGAAGAGATTAAAAGGCATACTACATAGCAATAAAATGAACATTCTATGAAGACACAATAATTAGAAACCTACATGTACTAAAGCAAACAAGAAAAAAACCTAAAGGGTCACATATGCCCCTGGAAAAATAATAATAGGACACTCAATTTCCTATTCATTCATATAAATTTCATCTCTACAGGTTCTCCAAATTGAAAATCATCACAGCTATCTCATTCCTAAATTTTATCATAGATAAACTGGATTTGATGGATATTTATGTAGTATTATATTCAAGATAAAGGCAATACACATTCACATGCATTACTATACATGAAAATTACTCTAAAACTGATTACAAGATAAGGTATAAATTAATTGATCATTTAAAAAATTCGAGATAATTTACTTTCTTCTAAGCATGCCAGAATGAAGCAAAGTAGAAATTAAAAACATAATGGTCATCATAAGCCACACAATATCATGAAGTCTGAATAGTTTCTTTAAAATGAACAGTAGTGAGTTGAGGAAATAAAGATTGGTCCTATGATCATAATATCTCAAATATCCTTGGAGCAGGGCCTCTCTACCATGATGGAGTCTAACATTTAACCAATTGTCTGTCTTGGTGTATCTTTGGGAACAACAACTAGGTACAAGCTTTATCTCCTCGACTTCCAAGAATGAACACTTCGGTTTTTCATGCTCCCCAAAACAGTAATGTATGGGTAACTCTTGCAGGTTGTCAAGTTCAGGTGAATATTTGGTAGTCCTGACTGTCTGTGTACTGGTCATGAGAAAATACTTCCAGAAGACTTCAGTTCAGTGATCTCAATCTTCTCATAATGACAGCTGAGGGTTCTGTCCTAGATAACCAGAAAGAATTCTCCCAGTAAAGCAAAAATGTATACTAGTAGTGCTCATTTATTTTTATTAATCACAACTGATTTCAGCCCTAGCAGACCATAAATTGTGTTCTTAATTGGAATATAATCTACAAACATCTCCAATAGAGATTTTCAAGGGTTTACAAACTACTTTCTGAAATATTGAAAACCAAACCTCCATTGTCTGAATTTCTTTCAACACTCTTATCTTCTAAGCTCTCATAAAAGACCACATTAAGCTTTGAATATTCAGTGGCTTTTCCAGAACAAAGTCCCTAATACTTCTACCAAACCTCCCTGAAGTACCATTGCCAGTTCTGTTTAATAATAATAATAATAATAATAATAATAATAATAATAATAATAATAATAGTTAATTCTCTGTCTGGTATTATTTTCTATGCTAGACTTGTTTATGTTGCTGTGATAAAACACTGACCAAAAACAACTTTGGGAGGAAAGGGTTATTTGCATTACACTTCCAGGTCATAAACCATCATTGACAGAAGTCAAGATAGGAGCTCAGGTAAAGAACTGGCAACAGGGACCAAAAGGAGTGATGCTTACTGACTTTCAATCCTTGCCTCATTCAGTCTGCATTATTACACAGCCAAAACCTACCTATCCGTACGTGGCACCACCAAAAACTGGCTGGGACCTTCCTATATTAATTATTAATCATGAAAAGACGCCACAGATTTGCCTACAAGCAAATCTTATCAAAGTTTTTTGTTTTGTTTTGTTTGTTTATTTGTTTGTTTTTTCCAAAGCTGCTACTTCTAGATCTCTCTAGCTTACGTCATGCAGACAAAAACAAATTGGAATAATTACCTTTGTTGAAAATCCTCTTCTTAACTCTTCAAAGATATACTACATCAGCTTGTTCGGTTAATTCATTTTCTTATTTGTAAAATTGCATAATACATCATCTCCAATTTGTACTGCCTGTATAGTTCTGGTTGGAGCCATCCAGTGGATAGGGATCAATCTGGCCATTTCTCTCCTAGCAGTAGAAGATAATGAACCACTTCCCACTTATTAGTGTAATGATTGTCTTAGTTTTATTCAGGTCTTGTACGGACAATCAAAGTTTCTGTCAGGTTTTAAGTGCAGTGGATCTCTCACTTGCAGAATAGACTGTTTTGTTCCAGTTTTCCATACTTTGGCTCTTAAAATGTCCTTCATGTCCTGCAATGGAACTTGAGCTGTTAAAGAAGATGATATAGATGCACCACTTATGGCTGTGGACTCCACTGCTTTTTACTCTCTGAATATCGACTAGTTGTGAGGTTCTGCACTAATAATCATCCATTACATGAAGAAACTTTGCAACCCCCCCCCCCAAAGCATTACACACTTGGTTAGCTGCTTATACCTGCCCGCCAAAGTTAATGGTAGGGTCCCATTGTTGAGGATACCACCTATACTACTCACAGTACATGGAGACATGCTGGGGTTTGTTTTTTTGTTGTTTGTTTGTTTGTTTGTTTGTTTGTTTTGGTGACATGCTGGTTTTAATCAGGGTGGTCCTTCCTCTTGTCTATCATTCATAAACAAACTGAAAAGTTCTATGAAGACTGCTGGGGGGAGAGAGTCATCAGTGTTCATAGTCATCTGCGAATCTTACAATCGTTTTGTTTTATTTTTAATTTCATAATGATTCCCTTTTATTTATTTGTTTTTAAGTGCATTCATCTGTTACAAACCCTTCTTTTTCTTCAAAATTTTCAAAAATACAAGACATGGACTTATGGTTTACTTATGTAGTATTGTTGATATTATAAATTTAGTTTTAATTTTTATAATAGAAAATGAAAGACTTGGGATAATAGACACTGAGCACAGTGAAAGGAAAATGAAATTTTACAAACTAAAACTTAAGTGTAAAGTTTAGCCTTCCCTAGTTGACCTGATTATAATTGGTAAAATTATTTTTGCTTATTTGAATGTAACCTGGGACCATGTTGCAAACAATCAGAACAGTTCTCCTGAAGAAAAAACAGAAACCAGCAGAGATTTTGATGTTTGTTCAGGAATACATGAATAATTAATGTGTGAGGAAACTCAGATGACATCAGGTTTACAAGTGAGCAATCACTATGCACATAGGAGGAAAATTACAGAGATATGACAAAGCTGACTGATCTTTTTTTGTACTCCTCACTTTAGGGAGAAAACAAAGTGTTTCTAAACAAAAACTCTTGTAGCGTTGGATCAGTCAACCTATCATGAAAGTCAATAGATCATAAATCCCTGGTCATGAGAAAGTAAGAATCAACATTAAAGCTGTGGGCTTGGAGAACTCAATATTTAACAATATTCATTCTCTCTCGGGAAATAAATCTGCCATTAAAAAACATGATTATGAATTGAATCTGTAGATTGCACTTGGTAAGATAATCATATTTGCTGTGTTAATCCTACTGAACCATGAGCACTGGAGATCTCTCCATCTTCTGACATCTTCCTTCATTTCTTTCTTCACAGACTTGAACTTCCTTGCCATGCAAGTCTTTCAAATGGCATGGAGAGAGTTATACTAAGGGTGTAAAGGGTGCTGTGTCTCTAATTTCTTATTATCAGCCTGTGTGTCATTTGTATAAAGGGGAGGTACTGATTTTTCTTTTTTCTTCCTTTTTATTGAGTTCATCTGTATCCAGTCAAGTTGCTTAAGTTGTTTATCAGCTGTTGGAATTCTCTAGTAGAAGTCTTGAGGATAGACATAGACATAGATATATTATCACATCATCTGCAAACACTGATACTATACCCTTTCTTATTTGTATTGCCTTGGTCTCCTTTAGTTGTCTTATTGTTCTAGCTAGAATTTCAAGTACTAAGTTGAAGAGATAGAGAAGGGGTAGCCTTGCCTTGTCCTTGATTTTAATGGAATTGCTTTAAATTTTTCTCCATGAATTTAATCCCCTTTCCCCTACCTGGGCTGCTTAGTTGAGCAGGTGGAAGAGGATGTGCTCTGTGTATGTGTGTGTGTGTGTGTGTGTGTGTGTGTGTGTGTGTGTGTGTACACGAGTGTGCGTATGTGTATGTGTGTTCAATGCAAAGATGTGTAAACAGAATTTGAAGCCCTTGCTTCTTATAGTTGTGAATTACGTTAAACTCTTGTATTATGTTAATTGGGTTCCCAAAACTGCACAAGAATCCCCATGTAGAATTCTGAAGGTCCCTGCCCCCAGTTGCTTCTGATTGGTAAATAAAGTTGCCAACAGATAATGGTTGAACAGAGAGAGAGAGGCAAGGCTTTATGATACACAGGTCAAGAGACTAAGAGAAGAAGGAAGATTGAGAATCACCATGCTGATAAAGGTGAAAAAGCAGGTCTAAGGATTATAAGACAGAGAGACTGCCAACATGTAAAAGTCAAGAATCATGGCCCAGGAGAGCTGCAGGTCTGGGTCCAGGGCAGTCAGGATGGAATTTAGGCTTTAGTACATAATAATTTAGGAATATCAGAGGGGAGACTGTGCTAGGTGTGTTGATGGTTGGAGTAGCCTAGCCATTTAGCTTATTAAGGCATATTAAGATAGAAGGCTGCATGGGTATATATGCCTTTTATTTGGGAAAACAGAACTTTGGTGCAGGCGTGTGCTGCTATGGGCTTGATTTGAGCAGGATTAATCAACTACTACAACATAGAAAAATCTAGATGAATATATAATATACAGACCAGATAACATTATGACAATTTAGTACTTTCTCCAGTTCTCATGAAATATCTGAATACTTAATGGAAACAATTTTAGATCATGTTTGCTTATTTCTGTGTGTTTGTGTGTGTGACAGAAATCTAATCAAACATCCTCATAAGTTTGTGTCAAATACTTCAAGTAAATCATCTACTTAACTCCTGACAGAAATAACTTAAAGGAAGATGTAAAAAGAAGAAAGAAGGAAGAAAACAAGAGGAGAGGAGAGGAAAGCACAGGAGAAGAGCGAGAACATTCTACAGAGGAAAATATCATTAACTATACTTAACTCTAATACATAAAACATAATATAAAATGCACGCATTTCCAGTTCATCTACATGACTTATAAAACATCTCTGGAAGAATATAATATGAATGTATTGAGAATGAGATCATGGTTATCATTATTTTTAATAAGTTCATGCAAGAAGGTATCACCAAGATTTAAATGGAAGTATGGATGTTTGAGAACTAAGTATTTTGGAAGACTCAATGATGAAAACATAATGATATAACCATGATTAATCATTTTATCCTCTGTGACAACAAAATATGTTTATCCAATCATAACCTAGAGATTCCAGTAAATTAATACAGTGAAAATTTATTGAAGTTATTATGGATTATAAAAGAAAATAATTAAATAAAAGGAACATATTAGTAAAGTTAAGAAGAACAGTCAGAGATAGAAAACACTAGCCAAAATAATGGAAAGCAGCAAATGGAAGATGACTCAGATGGTAAATACAATAGCCACAATAAACCAATAGAAGTTACAGTCTTTTGGTATAGAATCAGCATTGAAACATAGTGACTAGATTGTCAGTTGCACACTCACATGGGCAAATCTAATGTTGTATATATTAAACAAATTATGATGGGTAAATGTCATTACAATTGCACACAGTACTTCGATAATGAAGTTTGTATTGTTGTAATAAAATTAGTTGAAATTAATTTTTCTATAATATCTATATTTATTAATAGTTAAATTGGAAGTTTATGGCAATATATTTTTTGTTTTATCCTGTATTTATGAGACTTTAAGCTATTTTTAAACTTGGCAGCATTATCAATAGACTTATGAATCATATGGCAAAATGTCATTAAATAAATTGCATTGTATTCAGTCTATAACAATTTGTAATCTTTGATAATTTAATCTAGAAGAGAACTATACTTTACTAAAGTTACACATGATAAATAGAATCACTTTTCATCTCAATTTTTCACACAGGTGAGTTTTCCTAAAATTTACAAAAGACATAATGCTATTTTATTGAAAGTTGTTCATATGAGAGAAAAATGATTCACATAGCTTTTCAGTCAGGACACTACCAACTTCTCTCTATTCACCATGTTCCCCACCTTCCTAAACTTCTAGTAATTACTATTTAGTATCAAAATGACATATTTTAAATTTTCACATATGAGAGAGAACATGCAGTACTTGTCTTTCTGTGTCTGGTATATTCAATTAACATAATGTCCCCCAGTTCATCCATTTTGCTACAAATGAGAGGATATCATTCTTTTTTATGGCCGAATAAATTTTAATGAGGACACAAAACTTTTATTTTTAATGAGAATCACTAAAAAGTCTTGATGAAATGGACTTCATTAGGATTTTGAATTTATGTTCATTCATAGACATTACACTATTAAGGGATGGAAAAGGAATCTGGGCATGAGAATACACACTTAAAATCCTAGTATTTAAGAGTTTGAGGAGGAGGAGGATTATAAGAGTGAAACCATATTGGATATAGAAAAGGATCTTACCTCAAAGAAGAACAATACCATAGTAAGAGAAGCAAAATGAATAAAACATATTCATGTAGACAAATCAAATGCAAGCAAAATGATACATAAATCTAAATATATATACAAGCAGACATTTTGGATTTTAATAGATTTTGTAGACTACCATACACATTTTCCAGGCAATAGGTGCTTACAAATGCAATAGTGGGATGACAATTATTGAGATAATCATCTAATTTCTGATTGAATCTGTAGCCTACTCTCTATAGAGAAATATTCATGTCCAGGTCTGTAGACCTTATAAAATGTTCATATCAGAGACCAGATAGACCTGACAACTTAATCTATTACTTTTTTGATGAACACAGAGTAGTCAAACTACCTTTTAAGTGTATTTATGTACCCATAGATTAAAGAAATACTCACTTTCACTAAAAGTACTTTTTTTGCAGTAAGAACAGTCAATAAAGATAACCATGATTGGTCAAATCACTAAAACAAAATTATTTTTTGTTTCAACAAATAATCAACTCTAAAACTGGAAATGCCTTGGAAGAAGAAAATGAAATATGTAAGAAGCAAAGGCTAAGTAAGTGACGTGTGATATATTGCCTAAGATGCATAACATGTTTGTGGCATTTATGATATAACAACGTCTATGATTGTCTGCCTAGTGGTACAAGAGACTGACCCAGTAAATATTCAGCTATAGGTCTGGAAGGGACTCACTAGGCCCTGTGCATGCGCATGCATTAGCCCATGACAATGGAGTTCTAGGGGGATGGATAGGGAGTAAGTATCTTCAGTAAAATTCGTATTGGTGCGATGACCATGCTCCAGTGGATAGAGTTACACACACATTCATTTAGGGCAGGCCCTGGCTAAATGCAGAGAACCAGAAAACCAAACCGAAACAAAATGTAATAAAGACATGAAAGTAGGCTGTAAGTTGTGGACTTGACTTGGAGGAGTTGGTTGGAATGTGGAGGAGAAGTAGAGTGTTCAAAAATGGGGGCATCCTGACTATATTATTTATCTCTTTAAAATTGTCCCCCAAAAATTTTTAAAGCAGATAAATTATCAAAATGTCATTTTTAGTTCAAGACCAATGCTATTTTGAATTATGATTATCATAAAGGGCAACTAGAAATTTCTTTTGTTTTTGTTTGATTGTTTGGGTTTTTTATGTCACATACCTAACTGCTGGAGATAGAAATAAATACTAACACAGATATTATGTAGTCTCTGATAATTAAAATTTCCTACATGATAATGGCCACTTGAGTTGCTATAATCATTTTTGAAAGGTCTATGACACTTTATATTGCTAGATATAATGTTCCACATTTTATAAGATATTTAAATCCCATGGCTCATAAAAAGAAAAAAAGAAAAGAAAAGAAATGAAAAGAAAAGAAAATTGGGAAGAACACTTGACACTTGAGACTATCTGTGTAAAATCTTGTTCATAGAAGGTATGTTGATTAATATTCTGGATTTAAAATTTATTGTTCATCAGCAGCACTGTAATCAAACAGATTTTGGACTACTATTAAGCTACAACAATTATCCAGATGGTGCTAGCTGCAAAACAGGAAAGACACTCAAAGATACAATGTTGAATCAAGTGAGGTAGACAACAGAAAACACACTGCTATTCTATTTATGTAAAATGTAATACAGGACAGTGACAACAATAAAAATGATGAGAGTAATGTGAACACCTTTTCTTGGTCTTCTTTATCTTTATGTAGGTTCCCTGAGGAAACATATATAACCATTAGGGACTATGCTGAATTGCTTAAATATTGTGTCCAAAATTAAGGCAAAATGATATTATTTTTGCCTACTGTATATATATGTTACTTTAGTGATCATAACCTTTGATTAATTTATGAGAATTTCCTAGAAGGAATCACTTCCTTCAGTGTGTGAACTTTCCATTGAGAGGAAATGTGAGATCAAAGATCTTGTAGAAAACCTGTCTGGCCTTTAAAGGGTCCTCTTGATTTCATTGTTTCTATTGAATAATTTGCTTTTTTTTGTTAATTTGTGCCACTTTCCCTTCACTAGCACACATTTCTCCTGATTTACTAACTTCAAAACCTGATTGAGAATATAACTGTAGTATAAACCTGGAAATATACTCATAACAAATAGTATCCATGTGTCATTCAATGCAGATGTGTACTACCAATAATGTTTTTGATATAACAAGGCAAGACATTACCACATATTACAGTGCAAAAAAATGTGAGCATAATTAGGGGCCAATATTTTATATTTATCTTGCTCTCATGCCAATCTATAAGATGAATAGCTGAGTTGTTGAACTAATTAACAATGGTTTTTAACATATTTTGTTTCATACTCTGTGGATGAATGCTTTGCTTGGATAAAGAACTGTGAAGAAATTGACTTCTTAGATTTACTCTTTAAATTACCTATTGGGGACCTTGTAGAATTTATAATACTGGAGAATGAAAGCAGAAACCATAGCACTTAATCAAACATCACTTTTATTTCATTTTTAACTAAAAGCTTTGCTACCTTGCAATAGGGTTTCTTATAAGTGATAACCCATGTTCTATTTCATTAATCCTTGTGAAAATAATTTTAAGGCTAGAATAAATGATACATTTTAGAAAGGAGTGAAAAACCATATAACTTTTATGAGTTCTATAATAAATAGCTGAACTTCACGGTAAACAAGAAAGTATCTACTCATTTGAATATGCATTCATGCTTACCCGCATAAATAATCTTATTAGTTATTTTATATTACTAGACAGGGGTATGATGGGATCAGAGTAAATAGCCTTCCAGAGAAATATGAAGCCCAGTAAAGAACAGATAGTTTTGAGAATTTCTAGCTTCTCTTCCTGTCTTTCTATGTTGATGAAAGTGACATACTTACATTTGCCATTACCACATTATCTAATTTTATTCAGTTATTACCTTCTAGAGAAATATGAAGCCCAGTGAAATACAGATCTAGTTTTGAAGAATTTATAGCTTCTCTTTCAATCTTTCTGTGTTGATGAAATCAACATACTTATGTTTGCCATTATCATATTAAGAAATTTTATTCAGTTATTGCCTTGGAGAAAATTGAAAGAATTATTCACAGAGTGATAATTTGTCTAGGAAAGATTGTCTTTAACTGTTATTTAGTCAGTATATATTCTACATATTAACAAATAATTGAACAACAGTAGCATCAAATCTTTTAAACTGAAAAATCCCAATTACTATATGAAAATATTTTTGAATAGATGATATAAAGATGTGTAGAACAAAATAAACTTCTAAAATATTTTGGTGTGTCTATACCTTATACTTAATCTACAATTTTTACAGTGTACTGTTTATGATAAATAACCTGGAATTGTCATAAGCAAGTAGCTGTTTTATGCTCAGAAATTGCAGTGGAATGTAGAAAAACATATTATTTTGTCTGTTGTACATAGAGTTGTAACAATTTTCAACAGAGTTATCAGACACAGTTTTGTTCTACAAATGCGATTTACTTACTGGAGAGTTTAACTGTTGTGCAATGTGTAGTATATTCAGAACGATCATGTGATTTTTGTTTTATGAATTCATAGTTATATCCACTAGTAACTAAAATAGGCAATTTCTCATTGCTATGGTTACTAATAAAAAGATCAGCTTGGGCAATGGTAATCAGCATAACTTGGAAGGAAAAACATTCGCTTAAAATAAATAAAATCTTACTATGCATTTGTTGTTGCTGTTGTTCTTCTTGTTTTTCTTGTTCTTCTGTTCTGTTTTGGTACTGAGGTAGCAAGGCCAAAGTGTGAAAACATACATATATCTCACTGTATCTCAACGTATATATATGAGCTACTAGAACTAAACATTATATATATAAAATACCTAGCTGGAAACATTAATGTATATAATATATATTATATGTGTGTGTGTTTATTGAAGTTATAGCACACAGCATATAGAATGCAAGACTTCAGATGGAATGTCTGTCTAAATTATGAAGTCATAGGAGTCTCTATGCTTATTTTTTTTCTGCTACTTTCAATGAGACAAATTTATAAAGATTTATGACCTGGTCCATGAGATATCCACATTTTGGGGATTATCACTAAATTCAGATGATGTTTTAAGGGCCCTTGAAACTCAAGTTGGATTTATGTGTATTCTGGCTGTGACCTTATATTCATCTATTTTCATTATTCCAACAAAATACCTAGCTGGAAACATTAATAAGGGACAGACACATATTTGATTCAAGATATTCAAGAGTATAAAACCATCATGATTTTGCCTCTAGTGAAGGTCCTGTAGCAGATAGTAGCACGGTGGTGGTAATATATGCAACAGAAAAATTATGTCTTCAGACAGGAAGGGCAAAAAAAAAGAAACAAAAAAAACAAAAAAACAAAAAAACAAAAAACAAAAAAAAAACCAAACAAACAAAAAAAAAATCCTCTTCTTAGCCACACCCACTCCAGTAGTGACTGTGACAGGCCCAAAAGCTTGGATTCAGTCCCAAGGCGAAAACTTCATGGAAACTTAGTCTCCTGGAACTGTGGTATCCTGTAAAACAAATGCTCTAAATCTGTCCTTGCTTTAGTCCGTGAATGGATTTGTGTGCTTTCCTTCAATATTGTTTTATTATACATGCTTTTAAAAAATGATTTTGACATATAGCTAAGTTAGACTAGTTTCCTCCAGTGTTCCAGTGTCCTAGGCAGTCCTTGAGCCGACCCTGGGCTTGGAATTCATTAAGAATGTTACCTATTCAGTAACATTCAGAATTACCTCTCCTATTGTAAGAGAGACAGTGAAAGAAATCAGGCATTACAATTGACTTGAATAGAGCTAGAAATCTCAGGGCTAGTCTACATAGTAAATACTTAGACCAATAGCAGAGTCACTCATATACACGGGAATTTATAATGGCCTAGAAAGAAGGAACTTTGTAGTTTTAGGAGGAACGGAAGTATTATATTATTCATGAAAGGGTGCATGTTTTTCACTAGGACCAGAGGAATAGCATAAGAAGGTATTTACTAAGGGACCCCTGGTGGTTAGATTAACAATAGACTAGCATTGCATCACAACTTTCACCTGGTTCCTGTGAATAGCTGACTTTACATAGGGTTGATCTTATCTCAATTGTAAACATTGCCTGGTTCCTGCCAGTCTTTTTGTATGCATTTTTTGTTGTTGTTTTGTGTGAGATAACTTCAATGTACCTTGGATGACCTTAATATATAACTTAACTTCTTTGTTTTCTATGATATATAAATCTGGTGCTCACTTTAACAAAATACATTCAGATACATAACTCCCTTGTGTTCACTTCTGTAACTTTTCACTGACCTGGACCCTGATTCTTCTGTGTATTGAGGGGCCAACTGAGACCAGTCTGCAGCACTTCTCCTTCCAACAGCTCACTCTCCTGAGCACTAAATATCAGTCTGTGAAGATCTGTTAACTCCTTCACAATGACCTCAGTCTTGATGGCAGAGTGATTTTCTTACAGTTTAGACTTAGAGATCTCACAGACTTCAGCAGCATAAAGGGCCTGAAGGCAAGATCACTACAGAACAAGCTGTACATAAACCAGTGTGTGTGTGTGTGTGTATCTGTGTATGTGTGTGTGTGTGTGTGTGTGTGTGTGTGTGTGTATCTGTCTGTGTGTGTGTGTGTCTGTGTATGTGTGTTGGGGAAGGAGTGTTTGAATGCACACACATGTATGATCTCAAATATTGTATTATAGAAGCTGTGAATTATAAAGAGAGATCAATACCATATACCCTTGATTCATGTTCAGGGACATGGATATAAATAAATAGTATCAGCTATAAAACATAGGCCTCAAAATAAAGGCAGTTAAAGATGATAGAAAATGTGTTCCTATTATTGCATCAGATGTAGATCTTAGAAGTTAGTTAGAAAAAATGTCAGCTTTATGACCATGGATACCTAATCAGATCCTTGTAGGGATTTCCAAACACTATCCATGCTTTCTTAGTGCCTGTACTTTCTAGTAATCCCCAGCAGATTAAATTTATTTTCATGTAAAGAATGAAAATAAACCTACTAGCCACCAATGGAAAGCCTTCAGTCTTTTTAAAAATACATTTTAATTAAAATATAATTATTGTGTGCGTGTATGTGTGCGTGTGTGTGTGAACATGCACAAACAATTAGGGGGTTTACCCCTGGGAGAGGTTAATTTTAAGAATTGCACAATCCCATCAGCCATTACTTACTTGTAGTTATTTTAGGGTGGGGCAAGTAACATTTCTCACTCTTCTACATTAGCATAACTATTGATACTATCATTTTTTAGGTGTATGTAGCCATTACTAGGAAAGACAGTCTCTCAGTCAACTTCTTGGTATTCTGGCTGTTTAAATATTTCTTTATTTACTCTTTCATAATTACCTCATTACCTCTTTCATAATACTCCCTGAGCCATAGTAGAAGCTATGCTGCTCTGGTATCCATTGGATACCTGGTTTTCCCACAACTCACTGATCCCTGAATTGTGTGTAGTTAGTTTTCTGTGATGGACTTCAATGTCATAAAGACTAGTTTCTTTAATGAAGAATGATAGCCACACTTATTATTTGATATTAGGAAAAGTTTTAGAATGTAATTAGAAATTACATTGGTCTATCAAAGTGACATTAATAGATTCTCTTTTGTTTCATGACCCCACTATCCAGGAGAGTTTGCTTAGTTTCAAGTACCAGGAGTGATTTCCCTCCTGTTGTGTGGTCTAAAGTCTAGTTAGACCGATATTTGTTACCATCTGAGGGTCACTCATTGCACGTCTGTGCATACCTTTCTTTGCTGGTCATTGCTGTAGTTCATAGAAGGCACAGATGAATAGGAAGTTTAATTGCTTCTCTTCTGTGGCAGCTTGCGTAGTCCTCTATGAAAGCAGGATCACAGGAATGAGACTCACATTAGGTCAAGCTTGAAAACATTTAATCTTAATCTTTTTTACTTCAACAGCATCAGTGAGCAAGGAATCAACCTATTCTGCTAATGAACAAAAAGAAAATTGATAAGCTGCATATGACAGTAGTCACAGGATTTTTTTAACAAGTGAACTCAATTAACAGTGGTAGCTTCACAGAAACAAGATATGTGGTTTTGTAATCACAGCATGTGGCATTAATTAACTAGTCATATTGTATACAAGTGCTAGGTTTCACTTGGCAAAGGGACATTTGCAATAGAATTCAAATCTCTATTTATCATTCCATCTATGAAAATCACATAATATACAATTTATCCACTAGTAAAAATGTTTTTATTTGTGGGTAAAAGTGATTAGTTTTATAAAGTGTCAACCTATGTACTACTCTTGTTCAATAAATTCTAATAATTATTATCAACTTAATATAAAATATAACCAGAGCCTATCTCATTTTCATTTAAAAAAAAATCCTGAGCCTGAAGGATTTTTTTCTGAGATCAAAGGTGTAGTCATCCATACCAAAATAATTAAGAAGTGTTACCTACAAATTTGTTTTTGATTAATCTATTTTATATATTAGAAACAGATTCTTCCATAAATTATCTGTGAATATTTTAATTTGTGAAAATACTATTTCCTTTTATTTAGGGGACTGGGCAACCTTTACAAAAAACTTGCATACTGAATCTCATTAAAATATCTAAATTTGTTACTTTCCAAAGAAAAACATCATATTTCTTTTGCAAAGACAAATGGCTTTTATAACTTAATCAAATTTTATCAATTAATTAATGGTCTCACAATTTTACTGTGAATAATTTTTCGTCTTTTATTATTGCTGTTTTTTTTTAATCCATAAGTCTTGGGCTACAAGTGCATAATTTATGAACTATGTAAGGTAGTATATCTTTAAAACCTCCACATATTGTTGTGGAAATGGCTCAATGGCTAATAGCATTTGCTAGATAACCATGAGTACCTGAGACAAATCCCTAACAAGATTTGGAATTGGCTGTAGGCACCTGTATCAAAAGCACTGGGACACGGAGACAAGTGGATGTTGGCAAGTCACCAGCTCACTGAGCAAAACGACGCCTTTAGGAGCTGTCTTAAAGGGACAAGGCAAAAACCAAGTATAAACAAATTACACTTTTCTTGCCCTCCACATGTGTGAGTTCATGGACATGAATATACACACCCATGCACACACATACTTACAGATATTTTAATAGAATTTAAGTGTGCTGTTGAACTAGTGGATATGATATTAACACATCATATATCATTTTCTGTCAGTTTTATTTGTAAAGCTGGCATGCTAAATGTGTATGAACCATTTGAATTATATGAGCTAACCAAGTTCTCAATTTCAATAGCATTGTCATTGTCTGTATTACAGAATATTCAAACATAATATTTCAAATTTAGTGATTTTTAAAAGTATTTCAAATCAGTGTTCCTCTAGAAATATTAAAAGAAAATATTCCTAAGCAATTTTAGGGAAAAATAAGTCAGAAAAATGTTCTTTGAGTTTTCCTTTTATGTTCTATTTTGAGGGAATAGAAACAATATACTATAAACATAGATTGTGTATGTAGCAAATGTGTATGTAGCATTTTTAAAATGTTATAATCATAAGATGTTTTCACCAGTGTTTACTTTGGTATTTACACAGTAGCTAGTACAAACAAGTTGGCTAGAAAGGATCTTGGATGGACTTAATATGAATATTGTAACAGCTGTGTGAAGAAAGTCAGAATAAAATTAAAGGACAGTGTTCTGACAATACCTTCCAATTTGTTCTGACCAAAAGTATCTGAAATATAGAATATAAAATTATATAAAATAAAGTTAGTGATAGTACTAAGTAGTAACTTTATCAAAGATGTATAAATGTCTATGTCATGATGTAATAATAGACAATAATTTTGAGAAATTTATAACTGTAGACAGAATAGTTCTAAGCAATTAACATATTACTAGCTCATTTGATTTTTATAGGATTTTCTGAAAGGATTCATTTTTCTATACCATGAATGTTAGAAATCATGGTGAGAGTACCATAATTGAAAAGTAGAATCAATAATATTTTCCATCATGCCATGAATGTATGTCTGTTGCCCCTTCCTGTCCATGGACTCTACATCTGTAAATTTGAACAACCATTGAATCCATCTCTGACCTTTCTCTCTCTCTCTCTTTCTGTGTGTATGTGTTTATATGTTTATGTGTGTGGTTAGTAAAATGTGCACAGAATTCTGGTCTTTTCTTTTCTTTCTAAAAGATACCATTTAAGTTTTATACCAAGTATAAATTTTATGCAGATAGTTTTGTATTTGTCAATACGACTAGAGATTTCATACTTCAGTTACTCAATGTACCCTGAAGCCAGTTCTCTGGGGGAACTGAGCAGCAGACAAGTATATTGTACCTCACAGAGTATTTAAAACCAATATAGTGTTGTTCATTCACACTAAGAACTAATGAATATTAAGATAGCTTTATTATCTTTACTAATAAAGATTTTATCATTGCTCAAGAATTTTAAAAACTGAAATCATGGTACCTACTTCAGAGTGGGACAATCACAAATGAGAGCAGGAAGATGTGTTCTTATTCACAGGTTTTGTCAATATCCGACCATTCAACACATGGTATTGAAGAAGCGAGTGACTATTTACTCTTTTGCAATGAAAGTGCTGGAAATAATGAAAGTTAAATTTCAAAAGGGATCTTTTTCCCCTGAACTTAAAGACAATATAGGAGCCTCATATACTTTATTTTACTTCTTACCATTTAAGTAAACACTAAATTTTCATTTTATCTTTCATTTTCTTTGAAATCCTTATCATGTATATAAATATTTCACGTCACCCTTTTAAATATTTAAAATATCAGTAGTTCCAACCATATACATAGAGATCCTACACAAATATGTGTGCTCTGATAACAGCGAAAGCATTTGCTACTCAACTTTAAGTAATATTCATTTAAATAGAATTAGATAACTCATCTGGGTTCTTTTCTCTTTGTGGACTTATATATAGCAAAAGAATACAAAAACAGTAATATAAAGCTGTATTGAAATTTATAGAAGCATCTTGTTAATTCAGGCACATAGGTACCCATTACGATTGCAGGAGAGACATTATTTCAGTAAATACACACCCTCTTAAAATTGTGTTAGAACATAACTCAGGTATTTGTCAATTAATGTCATTAAATCTCAATCCTGATTAAACATAATACTAATATATTGAAAGGGGAGAGCATAAAGTGACATATCCATGATTTAATAAATAAATATACACTGTATTATTCCAATAACTATTTTGTAGAAAAGTGGGTATCAATTGCCACTTGTCAACAGAAAGAGGGACATAAAAAAATTGGTAAAATATAGTGCAATTATACATTAAATATCATTTTTGTTTTTAATCAATTCTTGGCTTTCCAAAAACGTCAGGCTACTAAAGTATGCAGAGAACAGAATAGTCTTTTGCACCAAAGATCACCCTGACTTGTCATCCAATTACAGATGATCATCACAGAGTACATAGATTCAATTATCTTCATGCTGAGTGGGAAAGTAGCATTTGTTTATTTTTGAATAGATATGAACTTACATATATATATATGTGTTATAACACAATGTGAAAAGAGGTCATGAATTTGAAAGATGCCAAGGGAAGATATAAAAGGAAGTTTTGGTTGGTAAAAAAGGAAGGAGAAAATGGTTGAACTATATTTAAAGTAGCAAAAAATTTAAAAATGAAAAAAAATGATTTTTATAAAGAAATTTTATGATTTCTTGGTTCAATTCATAAGTTTTACAATATCAAATGGCAACACAGAGGCATGTATGCAGTGTTTACTTGCTATAAATAAGCCATAATACTTAGCATGAATTTCGTTGATGTATCATTTTTCTTTTCAGACATATATCTATATTAGTTTTAAAAATCTCATTATATAAGTCACTACAATTTTCACAAAAATTGGTGACAGTCACTTTCTTTAAACCAATTATGGTCTACAGTTTGTCTCAGAATTGACTCTTCATTGTACGTTTGCATTTGCCTAAGAGACAAAGTGCATTTAAACACTGGCAATTGTTTGAAAACAGCTCATAGTAAATTTAAAGAAAATAAAATTGAATGTCAGTTTATTTCTCTCGAACCAATACCTAGAGAGACACAGTACTTTATTTTACTAACTTATCTTTGATTGCTTAAATTTTACAGGATGTTTTTATATGTGTCATGTCTACCTATTAGAAACAATTATTTGGGAAAGACAGAGATGGAGCACATGATTATGAGAGGTGTTGTTTGTGAATAAGTCATCCATGTCAGCCAATCAAAACTATTTATTCAACTCTGTTCAGGCCATTGCTTCTTGGGCAGAGTAATTTATTGTTAAAATGTAGAACTGAGCCGGGCATGGTGGCGCACACCTTTGATCTCAGCACTTGGGAGGCAGAGGGAGGCGGATTTCTGAGTTAGAGGCCAGCCTGGTCTACAAAGTGACTTCCAGGGGTTACACAGAGAAACTCTGTCTCAAAAAAAAAAAATTATAAAACTGATGCTTGTTTGTGTAATGATGGTTTGCCTGCCCAAGGCTGAAGAATATGGGGTTAAAACTGGTTCTTGTTTCCACTATGTTTTAACATATATGTAATTTTACCAACAGAGGATTATTAAATAATTATAGTTACAATGAAGCATGCAGTGTATGGCTTTCATCTGCAACCCTTAAACAATTTGAGGGTCCTTGGAGAATGATTAGACTGTATTCAAAATATTCCTAACAATTGCATTTCTTCATCTATCTTGTGTCTGCCAAATTCCAGATGAAGGTTTTATTACAAGTGTTCTGTACTGTTATGTGATTACATATAAATATTTCTTTATCTAACTAATTTATCACAAGAGCGATATTAATCAATTTATTTGATCGCAACCCATTGGAATCTGAATGTGTTCTATTTTTACTTGAAAACTGGGTTTAGGAAGGAACAGGCTTTCTGTTCTTCAGATTACGTCTAGGGTAGCTATTTGTCATCGTATAATTAAAAATCTTATCCAGAGAGAGTGAGTGGAAGAGGGTGAGCGAAAGAGAGAACGTCAGAAAGAGAAAGAGAGAGAGAAACAGAGAGAGAGAGAGAGAGACAGAGACAGAGACAGAGAGAGACAGAGAGAAACAGAGAGAGACAGAGAGAGACAGAGAGACAGAGAGACAGAGAGACAGAGAGGCAGAGACACACACACAAAGAGAGAGAGAATCCAAGTACAAAGCTGGAACAGCTTCCGTGAAACCAAAAGGCATGGGCATAAGGAAACTATTCACAGAACACTGGCCCACGACTCAATCAACGGCACAACTGGCTTTATCTGATTAAATTGCTTTTTTCCCCTAAGAGTTAGTGTGAGTCATCATGTATTATAAGTGCAATGTAAACTCAGACTTACTGGCTCTGAGTACAAGTGGATAGGGTATGACTGACTTGTATATGTTCCAGAACATGATACAGCTGTGGTCTCCGTGTATGACAGGGTAGTCTCAGATAGGGGCAAAGGCTTGATTCAGAGGCAGCGGGGAGTTATTTGTAGCTAGGGGTGTGAACTACGGAGGAAGGTGAGTACCAGGACAGGCAGGAGAAAGCTGAGCACTCCTAAGCCCTCTCTTCTTTCTCCTACAAGACAATTCTGAATTTCGCCCTTCAGTGTGATGTTTTCTGACACTGCATACGCCACCAGCTCGCATCCAGAAGCTTTAGCTTCACGGCAAACAATCGTAAAACATCCTCAGTGTTTACATATTCTTCTGAACGTGTACAGTACCACATCTGGCAAGACTTAGCATTAGAGCACGAATGTCTCTTTTGGGGACCCAGGCCTCAGAAACTACTCGTAGTGGTGGTGATTCATTCTCTAAGCTAGGACTTACTGGTGTCCACTTCAGGGTGATGCAACTCTCTGAACTTCATGTTTACAGCAGAAGAAAAAGGGTGACTTTATGGAGTGGCTTCATTTATAACTAGGTTTGTGGTGGTCCTAGGAGCCACGGCTCTATCAGTTTGTGCATGCTCTGGCCTCTATCATAATTATTTAAATTGCAATTTATGGTCTTGTTGATAATAGGGATAAATGCATAGATAGCAGCCATGCTTTAATGTATTTTGGACATTTCCCACACTTTACACACACACACACACACACCCTTCTCAAAATTAAGAATATAAATGACAGCATATATTTCAATAGTTTTACATCTGAGGCAGAGGGAACCTTCTTGCTAAAATTGTTAAGCACAAAATGAAGCACTAATACATCAAGATGGTATGCACCCTGTTTCACGGTAATATGTCTGTGCTCTAGGCAGAGCAGCTATAATCAAGATATAGTCTAAAATAGAAAAATGAATATCCTTAAACAGGTATTAAGCAGTAGAAGAATAATTCAAAGAAGGTTAAACCTTGTCACTTCTTGTAGGAGGCTTTGAATAGAAATATTTTCACAGAGCACAGTTAATTTAATTTGAATTTAAAATCTTGACTTCTCATTGACCCCCTTACTCTAAAACAGATGAACTAAAGACTTAATGGATTTCTTTAAAGTTAATTAAAATCTGGTTTAAACTGGACACCCAATCCCGGAAGAAAAACTTTAGCAGGTGTTACAGTCAAATCCTTATTAAATACTCGAAACCACTCAGTACAATGCATATGCTTGACAGGACATGTTCATTGCTCTTACTTTAGTTTCTAGTCAAGAAGGCACAGTTCCTTAAAGCAAAATTGGATTTTATCATATATAAAATCTATTGTTTCATAAATGCACACAATATATGGATGTATACATGCATGCAAATTTATGTGTATATATGCACATACATATATGTGTGTTTACTAAAAAATCTAGTTATAACAGAACCTTACAATTAGTAATATCTAAAACTTAAATGATAAATAAATTGTACTAATATCACAAAGTTTGTCTGTTTTGCTGCTAACTGTGTCTTTATTACCTCAGACTTCCTTGCTCACCATGGAAGAACACCTTTTGACTGGGAGCTAAGGGACTTCTTAGGATTGAGTACAATTTTCCTCATTAATGTGGACAATGGATCACTGACCTTCCAGTGGTATACTTCCAGTGGAGCACTTGATCCACAAATAAAAGTTTTAGAATTCCTTTGGAAAGGTAGTAGGATTCTGAGTTTCCATCAGACAATTCAGCCTTGAATACCAAAGAAAAGGTCCTGACTTCTGATCTGCTCTGGGAAGAGCTAGAGTCAGCTAAACAAAATATGTATTTCTCCTTCTTCCCTGGAGATGGTCTGAAGTGCAGAAAATGATCCTACTTTTACCCTCTTGTCACCTCAGAAGGCTTTATCACTGATCAGCTGTGACTGCTTGTTGCATACCTTTAACTGTCATTCTCCAAGGTTGTATTACTTCTTCGCACAGTAGAATCCAAATTCTCATTCATTCCAGAAATAAATTTAACCAAAGAAAAGTGGAAAAAACTGGAATGAAAATAGAAATCTAGGGAGAAAATTTCATCTCAAAATAAGTGATTGATGATGGTAAGATCAAGAGAAACACATATATTTTAGAAGAGAAAGAAAAGACTTGTTCCCTTTGAATTTAGTAAATAAGCTCGTGTACAGATGATAGTTAATCAAACTAGACAGTCATCTGAAGGAAAAAGACCCAAGTCTGCTTATTGCATAGGTGTCCTAGATGATGGAATGAGTTTGTGCATCAATGTATACCTTTTTCCCCATTTTATAGAGTCCTCCCTTTCCTCAGTTTACCCAAACAAGAAGTAGGATTTATTAGTTTATATAACTGAGAACCCAGACTTACTGTAAGTTCCCAGTTTGACATTAGGTGTTTGATTTTACAATGAAGACTCTGGTGTTCTTCATAGACCTCTGTGAATATCTGCTGTCAGTGTCATCTTCAGCTCAGCTTTGCTCTTCTCCTCTGATGGTGGGATTTAGGTTGTAGCCATTTAAAGAGATTATCTGGAGAGAAAAGAGGAAAAGAAAAGAGGCAGGAAAAGAGAAAGATAATTAGGGTGAGGTGTTAGAAAGGAGAAATGGGAGGGGAAGGAATGGGAGGTCGAGGCAAGAGTGGCAGGAAGAGGTCAGGCTACTTTTACATCACTGTTGGATGTTGTTTTCTGTTTCTTTATTTCTATGCATCACCTGTTTAAGGTTTGGAAGTTTGAATGACTAAGAACACATATTTTTCTACATTTTCACATCAGTAAACTAAAATTTTAGGAGCTAAGGTTCTTCTTCTATGAGCAGAATAACTAAAAATATTTTTTAAAACATACACAAAAATAGAAATGTGTTTTTGCACATTTTATTATTTAAAATAAAGGCATAGTATAATGAAGCTTCAATATATCAGTAGATACCCTGAGTAGAATCTGAGAAAAGTATTCAAGTTTTGTTTGGAGCAATGTTCAAATACTGGTGATACTCATCAATATAATTTATACTCTCTTGATACTTTACTAATTTGATCTTTTCCTATGAACTTTTTCTTCAGTTAACCATTTTTCCCTACAACTTAAGTCATCCATATTTACTCATTTTAATCTAAGTGGATCAATACACTTGTCACTATGAGTATAAATATAAGTAAATGTAAAATATTATTAGTTATTAATACATTATCTCTTGCATCTCTTGTTTAGTCAGAATGATTTATTCAGATCAATCAGGAGAGTGCAGATATAATATAGATAACATTTGAATAGTGTTATATATCCTCTCTAAAATAGTTTAAATAAATACAGAACATGCAAATGACCTTTGCAACAGATCAATCACAGGCTTCTTGTGTCATCTACATCCATCACCATACCAACTGTGCTCATGGTGGTATAGCTGGCCTTGGCTCAAAGGTATTAGTCTCTCTGCTGGGACTCTGTGTTGACAGCTTCCCCTGTTGCTTGTCCATTTGTTTTTCCTGGCAAATGTCCAGGTTCATGAGAAATGGTGTTAACATTTTTCTCACAGTATGATCTGGGGACAAATCAATATGCACTCAGAACTGCAGAATGGGCTTTTCAATGTATATACTTGAACATTATTACTATATGAATCAGAAAGTATACTTTTAGAGCACTGTGTCTTATATTCTTATAAATTTTCATTTCACTCTTTATTTTCACACACAACCAGAATCTTGAGACTGGAAGCTACTGAACTGCAGGGCAAGTGAAAATATGCTAGGTCATACAGATGCAGAAATAACAGCTATGTTTCTCCACAATTGTAGAGTGTATAATTTCCTGTAAAAATACTTCATGCTTATAGACTATTAATTCCAAGGAAGATTTAATGTTACTCATTTGCTAGTTATGTATTCACTGCCACAAGGCTCTAAAAAGCTTGGATCTATCTACAAACGCAAAGATCACACTAAAACAGTATTTGTTTCAGAACTCACTTACATGAAGGTTCTTCGCAACACAACACTACCAAAAATAAGTATAAATTTTCCCATATGAGATTTCTATTTACTTTTACCTTCTTAAAATAAAGATGCAAAATAAAATTGCAAGTCTATGTAGTAATACACAGTTACAAATTTTACAGAAAAGACAATAAATCTCTGTTTTTATTTTTTTTTAATTCCAATAATAAAGGCATGTTTGGATCTGTAGAAATGTGTAGCCTTTCATCAATAGAAATGTTGATTGAAAGGTTTAATTCATTAGACCTACTTATACATGACAACAATTCGCTTATTAAGTTTTCCACATGAACACCTTTTAATTCATGTTTACAAGTTTTTATATTTTTAATTTACTTTACAACCGGACTTTATTTTTATCCTAAACTCCAAATGACCTTGAAGTTTGATTTGTCCAGCCTCCACCTCCCAAGTACTGCATTTATATGCATATACACCCTTATCTACTATAGGCAGAGTTTGTGATCTACCCTAGGATAAACACTCTAGCAAGACAGCTAATACACAGAGTTATATTTCTTATTTTACCTGAGATCATGTAGGCTTTTCAGATAATATTTTGTACTTGCCAAGGTCTTTATCTGTTGCTAATGTCTATAACATGGAGATATATTCTATTATTTGACATATGCTTTCCTAAAATCACATAGTCAAATATATCCAATCTGATATATGACATTTAAAATATAACACTGTCAAAAGGCAAAAATTACTAGAAAATAAAATATCAAAGGCAGAAATAAATATCTCCTGTGACATGTGACCAATTAACTACTCATATATAAAGAATGAAATGACAACTCACTTTCTGCTTTCCCTACTAATCATCCATAAATCTGAGGGTGCTGTATATTTTGGGTGAGTCACATGGATGTAACAGCTAATGCTGAGCATGGATGCACTGCTCCATATGAGATTGAGAAGAGCTAGCTACCTAGCACTGTTACCCTTAGTGCATCTTATTAATAAAATTCCCAGAAGTCCATGATACGTATATTTATTGGAGCCTACTTGCATTAGTTATTGGTGAAGACAGTCAATAGAAGACTGTGTAAGCACAATAAAGAAGATATCCACCATGAAGGTCTATAACAAAGAGAACAAAACATACAGGCTATGCCACATAGAAGAACAAGCAATGTTCATTTAAAGGGGAAAAAAAAAAACAGAACAAAATTTACTTAGCATGAATATCATGACTTCATTTACAACAGTGAAGAGGCCATGGACAGAATTAATGTATTTAATTGTGACAAGAACATTCTAAAGCATGGTACAAAGCACAAGGACTTTTAAAGAGGACACATATGGAAAATAATGATCTTTTGTGACCAAGGAAGTAAGTAAACACAAGAGAAAAATTTTAGATTGAATGAAGAGAAAAAGTTATTTAACTAGACTCCTTGAATATTTCCATTTTTTTTTTTTTACTGTTTACTGTTTAGAAATATAAAGAAAGAAAAATTAACCTGGATAAAATTTTTGCATATTTAATGAGATGTATGAATATTTTAAGAAACAAAGCCTTTTTCTAAATTAAGATTAATAAGAGGAGTGCACCTACATATATTATAGTAAAATTTTAAATACTATAGAAAGATAAAAATCTTAAAATCAAAATACAGCTAAAATACATTTTGAAAAAAAAAATGTCAGTGAAACTCGTAAGAGGCAACCTCTCAGCAACAAGGCAGTAGAATATTTCACTGTGATCCCCGAAGAGGACTCCAAAGGATGTCAAAGACTTCACAGTAAGTACTCTGGGCAGGAAGAAATTAATGATGTGGTTACTGGAACAAGTAAGAAACCCACAGGATGCCAAAGCTCTTTGTTTTATCAAGAACAGGAAGCCTTCCCTTCTAACCTGCAGAGGAGTCCGTGCTACCCAAAGCCAAGACTCCAGAACATTCTTTTAATTTTTTAAATTAATTTATTTTTTAATTAGATATTTTCTTTATTTATATTTTAAATGTTATCCCCTTTCCTAGATTCCTCTCTGAAAATTCCCTATCCTCTCCTCTCTCCCCCCTCCTCCCCAAAGCACCCACTCCTGCTTCCTGGCCCTGGCATTCCCCTATATGGGGCATAGAGCCTTCACAAGACCAAGGGCCTGTCCTCCCACTGATGACTGACTAGGCCATCATCTGCAACATACACAGCTAGAGGCAGGAGTCCCACCATGTGATTTCTTTGATTGTGGTTTAGTCTCAGGGAGCTCTGGGGGTACTGATTAGTTCATATTGTTGGTCCTCCTATAGGGCTGCAAACCCCTTAAGACCACTGTGGAGGAAACTAGATTTCCAACAGACTAACCGAAAAGGTCTTTCGTAGACATGTAGGAAACCAGACTTCAGAATGTTTCTTGGTACTACATTTTTTTTTTCAGTGTTTTCATGGGAGAAGTTGTTTTAAGAGACTCTGTGGATTTTTTATTTTTTTTTATTTATTTTATTTGTTTACATTTCAAATGTTATTTCCCCTTACCAGTTTCCCTTCCACAAGGCCCTTATCCCCTCCTCTCTCCCCTCTGCCTTTATGAGGGTGCTCCCCAACCTGACTACCTACTCCTCCCTAAGAGGCCTAGTTTTCCCTTATCCTGGGCCATCAAGCCTCCACAGGAACGAGGGGATTCCCTCCCAATGATGCCGCATAAGGCAGTCCTCTGTCACACATTCCTCTGGAGCCATGCGTGACTCCTGTACACTCGTAGGTTGGTGGATTAGTCCCTGGGAGCTTTGGGGTGTCTGGTCGGTTGATATCTTGTAAAGGGATATTTAAACTTTTAAAGTGTTTGAATTTTTAAAAAGTGGACTTTTAAATGTTGAAATCTTATCAAAATAAGGTACGTTTAATAAGATTTAATAAGATTTAAAATATCCCTAGTAGAGAAAAATGAGACGAAATGGTCTACAAAACTACCAGTGGACCCATTTTGTATTAGCCAACTATTCTTGAATGTAGTATCTACCTTGAAGTGTGGTTCAAAAACTTCTGAATATTTTTAGAAATCTCTTTGTACCCTAATTTTAGTTGTTTTAATGTTCATTAAAAAATATTTCAGATGCTAACCTTCATCAAATATATAATTGGTAAGTATATTTTCTCATTCTGTAGTCTTCTGCATTGTCTATAGGATAGTGTACTTTGCCATACAAAAGCTTTTGAGATTAATTTAATTTAAAACCTATTTATTAATTGTTGGCCATGGTGTCTATAATATCCTGTTTTTTTTTTTTTTTATATCCTATATATCCTGTTCAGAAGGTCTGTTAAATTCAAACCTATTTTCTAGTTCCTTGCTTATCAGATTCAGGATATTTGGTGTTATGTCCTTATTACGTTTGGTTTTAACTTAATACCATCTACATGAAACCATCCAATTTGACAAGCACTGGGTCTTAGAGATTATACATTTATTTTCCATGCTTATCTTTAATGTTTTTGTTAAAATGTTATGTGTTCAAAGGTACATGTTCTTATTTCTGTGTCTTGTATTCATTAGCCAATTTCATTAGTCAGCATGTCTTATTTTATGCCTTTATCATGCTGATCTTGTTACTATAGCTCTATAGGACAACTTTAAATCTGAAAGGATATAACCAGAAGTTCTTTTAATATACTGGATTATTTTAGCTGTACTGAGTGTCTGTTTTAGTGTTTGTGTGATTTTTTACGAGGTATATTTTTGTTATTGTTTGTTTTGTTTGTTATTTTAAGAGAGTTAGGTAAAATCTTAACATAAATGGAGGTTAATAGAAAGGTGTTAAGGATCAAGAAAAATTGAGTGGGGAAAAACATCAAAATATATGGTATGAATATTTTCAAGGAAAAAATAAAGACTGAAATGTTTTACAATATGATATGGTGTTAATATGAGTTCTTGGGTATAAACACAAAGGAAAGGTTATGAGTTAACGATGATATGTTCGTAGGTTAAGCAGACAAAGGGTCAGTTGTCCAGGCTGGTTTTATGTAAATTTGACACATGCTACAGAAATCTCAGAAGAGGTAACTGGTAAAGTCTTCCAACAAACTGACTGGTAGGCAAACTGGTGGAGGAGGAGTTCTTCACTAGTGCCTAATACAGTGGGGAGGGAGCTCACTGTGAGCTATAGTCCTGGGAATTATAAGAAAGCAGGTTGATGCAGAGGATAGAAGGGGAAGGGGAACAACATTTGGAATGTAAACAAATAAAAGTAATAATAATAATCATACTAATAATAGAAAGCAGGCAGAAAAGTGCAATGTGATCAATTCATTAAACGTCAATCTTCTAGGAATATTTGTAAAAATTGGATGTGTGCAGCATATCCCTTTCCATGTTTGAACTAATAATAAGTTAGTAGAAAAGGCACACATGAAAAATTGAATCTGATTATTTGCTTATTATCCATTTTGTTATGTTTCTTTTTTATCTAGATAAAACCACACAATTTTATTTTTAAAATATTTCTTTTTTCCCCATTTATCTTTTCCATGTTTAATAGAGTCAGAAACATTACTATGTAGAGTTCTATGAATGGACATAACCCTTTCCCATTTCTTTTTAGCAAGCTCTTCCCTTTTATACTCTGAGGCAAAAATATCCTCTCCTAACGTGTGAACTTGCAGCTTTATGGATACATCTTTCGGATCTACATCCTTCAAACCCAGCCAGAACTACAGCTAACTGATTCTGCCTTTGGAGTTTTGTGTTGGGGACTACCAGCTGTGCATTGTACTGGCAACTTGAAACGTGGTATTTTAAAACATGAGGATCAAATCCAAGTTCAGCTCATGCTTTGTGAGCATTTCCATCATTGTGAATAAGAACACATACATTCTGCGTGTGTGTGCACATTCTGTGGTAGCTGAGCTTTGTGTGTGTATGTGTCTGTGTGTATGTATATATGTGTGTGTGTGTGTGTGTGTGTGTGTGTGTGTGTGCAAGAGCATTAAAACATTGTAATGATGTTTTATGATGCAAATTCAGAATTTAAAGGAGATGAAATAAGATTATGTTTAATGTGGCTTGAAGCAGTCAATTCCACTGAATACACTTGTTGTTTTCAATGAATACAATCAGTATTGTAAATTGTTTTCTATTCTGATGTCCTAAAAAGAATATCACCTAGCAGGAGAAGCAGAATATGTTTTGCATTTATCTTGTTTTTTTTTTTCTGATTCCATATATTTTTAAGGCATTCATTCTTTTAGTATTGAAACCTAACACAGGAAAATAAGGGGTAATAACTTCATTTAGACTTGAGTTTTCTATCAAATTTGGTCCACAATTTTCATCCTATATTTTTCTTCTTTATTTACTGCTTTCGCTATATAAAAACATTCTATTATTACTGTTTCATGTCTACCATCACATCATATAATCTGGGTCTTCAAAGCTTTAATAATATTTTACTTCATAATTCGGTTCCATCTTCTTTGAGTATTTTATTCTATCATTCCTTTGGACATAATGGCCATAGCTCTCTCATTTTCAAGACCTTAATATTATTAAAATAGTATATCGATAATTTCTTCCATCTACAAATAATTCTGCTCTGTTTGTTATGCAGTATACTTATCTCTTATTTCACCCATTTCTATATTTTTCAAAGAAGAGTGAAATTTGAAAAAAAAATATTATTTTTCCGTGGAGCCAAAGTAAGAATAGTTAGAATAAAGAAAAACAAGAAACAGCTGCTCTTAATATTTTGCAGTAATGTCACCATATCATTACTCTCAGAGCACAGGAAAATGTAGTGTTTGTGTGACAGAAAGAAAGCCATTTTTCATTTACTTTTCATTGTTTCAGAAGTGATCTCCTTTCCAGTCTTTCTCTCATCATCTTTCTCTAATAATTCTACATATCATCTTCTTATAATGCTGCATATTTAGCTTATTCAACTGGGAGTTTCTACAGGAATGAGTAGAAAACAGACCCTGGATTCACAGTACCACTGTTTGTTAAATTGCAGCAGTCATGACAATTAATGACTCTGGAATTTCCTTCTCCAATGATGTGATCTCAGAGGGAAGGGGGGAAGGTTCTGTTTTCTTTCATTTGCAATTATAGAACATATAGAACTACAGGACTTAATTTTATACTGTGAATAAAATGTAACAAAACTTGAGTTGTGACATTAATTTTGCAATCCTGTGGTATCTAAACCTGGTATCTAAATCGCTTTCGAGGAGAAGTTTAGAAAGAAGATTAGAAATCGAAATGGTTGTGGCAGCAAAAGTTAGTTCAGTTCAAAAGCTGGGAAAAGACTCAGACAACAGGAAGTGTCAGCTGTCCACCTAAGAGATGTGCTAGTTTCTGCTTTTTGCCTAAGATAAAATCCAGGAAGATCTAGATGACGCCAAGAAAAAAGTTTCCAGTTTTAGGTAATACTGTAAAGACATGGAATGCTGGGCCTGTGTCTCCATCTGCAGAAATACATGTAAAGTTACAGAGACAAGATGAAGATCAAAAAAGCTATAGTACACACAGTAAAACGTGACACCAGAGGATCAAGGGTCAGCTGGCTGCAGAGCCTTTGAAAAAGACACTGGAATGACTTAAAATGGTCTTCTCCTGTGCCTTCTCTCTAAAGAATTATTTGGCCCTTGCCCCAGCTCTCATGCAGGCTAGTGAACTAAACTGCCAAACTCTTAAAAATATTAATCCACTGCCTCCTATCTGGAACTTAGTTAGGGAAGACCAACCTCCAAAGCATCTATGAGTAGGAAGTCTGTACAGCAGAAATCAGTGATTAAGAATGCCACCAAATAGCTGGGCGTGGTAGCGCACACCTTTAATCCCAGCACTAAATCTAATTTAATTTTTAATTCATTTTTTACACTCCATATTCCGTTCCCCGGCCCACTATCCACCCTCTGTCTGCTGCACATTCCACACCTCCTCCCCACCCCACCCACCACACCACCTGACCTCTAAACACCCTGGGGCCTCCAGTCTCTAGAGGGTTAGGTGCATCATCTCTGAATGAACACAGATCTGGAAGTCCTCTACTGTACGTGTGTTGGGGGCCTCATATTAGCTGGTGTATGCTGTCTGTTTGGTAGTCCAGTGTTTGGGGGATCTCAGGGATTCCAGATTAATTGAGACTGCTGGTCCTCCTACAGGCTTGCCCTTCTCCTCAGCTTCTTTCAGCCACCAACACTTTTTAAGGAACAATATTAGCATTGACTGAAAAGGGCAGCCGGAAGTTTAAGTGAAAGGAAGGCAGAATCGCTAAGTTTTACTTGAGAAAAGGGCATTTTAAACATCATTCCGCCCAAAGTGGAGACATTGTTTTTGACTGAAACAGAAGCATGAATCAGTGGGGAAGCTGTAAGGCAAATGGGAAAGCATGGAAATCCACAGGCAGGAAGCCCATCTGTATCAAGAAATTGACACCACAAGCCCAGTTATGGCTCAGATCTGGTCAGGACTAGAGACAACTTCCCACTGCTTCCTCTGAACCTGTGCAGACATTGTATGCTGAATATGAACAGACAACTTGTCTGTTCCCCTAGGGGCAGGAAAAACCATGCCAAGGAACGCAGCCAAATGCAAATATCTCTATCATGTCCTCACTTAATTTAGAGCTAGCTGAATTCAGGAACAAAATGAAATATTTGATAGTTTACTAAATCACAACATTTTCACTAGAAGCCAATTGTAAGAAAGAGCTCATGTCTATGTCTTTTCTCTCTTGCTTGCTTTTGGGTTTTTTTTTTTTTTTTCAATAGGCAGAAGAAAACAAGAGATTGAAAAAAAATATAATGTTTAAAATTAACATTTATAAAAACAGCTTACATCAAGTTCACCAGTCAATTGAAAACAGGAAAACAATACATAACAAAGAAGCATTGGTGATGGGAGATAAGCATTTGTTTCAGATTATTCTAATTTCCTCAACCATGATTTTCAGCCCTAAGGCATCACCACAGGCAAGGAAAATGGCACGTTTATATGAAGAATCTCTGTAGTCCTTCCAAAGCCAGCCTAGTAATCCAAGATAGGTTTCACTATTAGGGGTGACTATTCCAAACTTTACCATATACAAAAGGCAATTCTGTTTGTATAATCATTGCTTCTAAAGAACTTTTATTCTGGTACACATGCAGGATCTTCTTGGGAGACATCCCTCCTACCTGCCCACAAAGAGAGGCAAGATTATGACTTGGAATGACTGAACGGAAAATGAGAAGCCCGGAACTGTTCCCCCATTCCAAGTGACAATTCTGAGAGGCAGCCTGATTCAGAGGACAGAGAAAAGGGAAGAAGACAAAAAACTGGATAGTGGCAAACCTAATGTTCTAGATATAGAAAATAACTCCTGTTTGATAACACTGGACATTCAGATAATATTATTAAGTATTACTTCACCTAGACATGTTCTAGTTCTCGCTATTTAGAATTCATTTTAGGGGGCTGGTGAGATGGCTCAGTGGGTAAGAGCACCCGACTGCTCTTCCAAAGGTTCGGAGTTCAAATCCCAGCAACCACATGGTGGCTCACAACCATCTGTAACAAAATTTGACTCCCTCTTCTGGAGTGTCTGAAGATAGCGACAGTGTACTTATATATAATAAATAAATTAAAAAATAAAGAATTCATTTTAATAATAAAATAGCTAATTATTGCACTGTCTCTTATTTTGAATATCCTGTATCCACCCCGTCTCCGTGCTGACTCCCAGATATGGACATTACAGGAGCTCATTTCTAAACTGAGGCAGTCCCTAAAAGCTGACTTACAGCTGCTTAGGAGCCTCAGCCCAGGCATGAAGGGAACATTATACTTGGAAAACTTCCAACAAGTAGAGGAAAACTTGTCTGTGCCCTCTAGGCTATGTATGGCAATTTATTCATAGTGGGAACAGGCTCAGACTAAAAACATTATTTGAAATATTGAGGTAGTTTTATCTTCTGGCTTTGGCCTTAACTATATAATTTGTCTTCTTTCTTAGTTTATACACAAGTATATTCATCTTTTTATTTGTTCGCTTGCTTTCTAGGCTTTGAGATGACCTAATTAGTTTTGTTACACTAGAAAATATATTTCAGGAACATTGTGAGTGTAAAAAAAAAAAAAATCCCTAGGCTTGGAAGATGTTATCAGGATGAAGGTATATGTCTACATTGTAGCCAAATACAGAAATGTCTGTTACATCAAACTATATCCAAGGGACTGAGACTTAAAACACAACCCACAAGAAGACTTTGAAACTGATGTAAACCATCCACTCCATCAGAAGAGACAGGACAGTATTCAAGGAGCATGAGAGGATTTAATGAACAAAAGCTATCATGCTTTAATTATATAAGCACGTGTATTCACCAAACCCTTTGCTGTGCAGAATCTTATAAGATACAGGGAATATTTTAAAAATATCTTGTCCCCCATAGTTTAAGTAAACATTCAACACAAACCATAGAAAGATAATTGATTCAAATTTAGCCTGCAGTTGCTTACTGTTATTTATGTAAATGAACAATTTAAGCAAGCAAGTCCTTGACATATAGAATATTCTTATATAATAATTTTATACTATAAAAGGACAGAATTATCTAATGAAAAATGAATGCACTGATAATACTATGAAATTACTTTGTTGAGTTTCATAAAATAAACTTAATCAGAAAAAATAGAGATGAAAACACAGTAAAATACTAATATATTAGTACAAGCAGAATGAAAGATTTTAGAGAGAATATTCTTATGTTTAGTGTGTTGTGCTGATCATTATTAGCTTCCCCCAATCTTTATTTAAGGGCACTTATTCAAGTTTGAAATTCAAGGAACATGTTGATATCAGTGTCTACATGAGATATTCCAAGTCAAGACTACAATGTGCCTGGTGTAAAAACAAACAGAATGGGAAAAGTTGAATACTCTTGTTACCAGTGTCTGCAGATGCTCCAAAAGATATTTTTAGTTAGCCATAGGATGATCTATTAAAAGATGGTACAGATATTGAAGGAAGAGCCAATCAATAACAGCCCCAACTTGAGACCCATTTCATGTGAGGCAGCCAACCCCCTGACAATATTAATGATATTCTGTTATGCTTATAGACAAGAAATGTCTACTGAAAGGGTACATCCATCCGTGGATGGAAACAGATGCAGACCTAAAACCAAACATCAGCAGAGCTTGAGGAGTCTTATGGAAGAGTGGTAGATGGATTTGAGCAAGCTGGCAGGTTTAAGAACACAAAAAGACCTAACTAACCTGGGCCCATGGGGCTCACAGAGACTCAACCACCAACAGAAAGACACAGAGGAGCTAAACCTGCATCCCTACACATTTGTAGCAGATGTCTTCATACGGCCCCTGAATTTGGGACAGGGGCTCTCTCTGATTCATTTTCCTGCAACTGGATCTTCTCCTAACTGCACTGCCTCTTTGGGTGTCAGAGGGAGTGAATATCTTAGTCCTGCTAGGACTAGACATCACAGGACAGGGTGGTACCAAAGGAGATCTTCTCCTTCAGGGTAGAACTAAGAGTAGTAGAAAGATTGGGCTGCAATTGATCAGGATGAAAAGTGAATAGATAAATTAATGAAAGAAAAACATTGAATTTGAGATATTACTGTTGATTATCATAGAGTTGTCAGGAACCATCTACTGGGCATAAGAAGACATCTTATGAAGACAAGGTTAGACTTGTGAAACAAAATGACTTCTAGCAAATAGAATTGAAAAAATATCAAGATATAGTAATAATGTTCTTAAATAAGAGATTGAAGAATTAAAAGGAAATAAGGCATATGATAAGGTAACTAAAAAGGGAAGAGAAAGGGAAATGATTCGATGATACTATAATTTCAAATTTTATTACACTCACATCAAATTTCAAAAGCAAATGTTGTAAGTGGGATTTTGGAAAGATAACTATAATCACTGGCTACAAAATAAGACATAGTAGGCCAAACTGACACATGTGTGAATAAGGACACTTACCCATTATCTCTTGTGACTTCCTTCTGTCTCTCTGGTCAGATGGCCATGATTCATTAGCCTAGCAAGAACTGTACAAGATTTACATTTGCAAGCAGTTTTTATACTTTCTGTTTTTTTGAGACATTGAAAGCAGTTTTAAAGGTTTACAAGGCATGTTTATCCAGACACAGTGTAAGTATTGGCCAACAGCTGGGTGACTGATGAAGAATGTGTTCATGAATTAAGCACTGGTAGTTGTAAGGAATAAGCTATTTGAAAGAAAAGAAAGCAAGAAAAGAAAACAAGAAAAATATTCTTTGTCCTTGTTATTATCAGTTAAGCTGTCAACACAATTATTTGCTATCAAGGCCAATTCTCATGAGGTTGGATTATTTAAGTTACATCTATTTTTCTGGTGACATCACTTCGTAAATACCTTTGATACCTAGCACACTATTCTTCTCAGTCTTCTGAAGTAGTGATGTGAGAAGGCTAGGCTGACTCCATAACAGGCTTCACATTGGCAGTTTAGGAGACTGGGCCTGTGAACTGGGCAAGTCCAAGCAAGCACAGAAAAGTCAGTTCTTAGAAAAAAACAGGACAGACAAATGAATGAACAAAGGCTTCAAGCAGCTAGTCAAAAGCTGCTCTACCACCTGGCCCGAGCCAAGGACAATGGTCAATTGGTCAGCAAGTTTCCAAACTTCCTCAGCCACTTCCTCAGCAACTCAGTTTCCAGCCCCCACACACCAGTAATGGAATATCTTTAGTGATGCAGCAAGACATAGGCCACTTATCCCAAAATCCCTTAATGTGGTTTTAATCGGGCCTGCAGGCTCCCATGGTTGTCTCTCTATCTTGGTAATGGGGAGACCCTGCAGAATAAAACACTCTTTGCATTTACATACTGCCTTAGTCAGGGTTTCTATTCCTGCACAAACATCATGACCAAGAAGCAAGTTGGGTAGGAAAGGGTTTATTCAGCTTACACTTCCATACTACTGTTCATCACTGAAGGAAGTCAGGACTGGAACTCAAGCAGGTCAGGAAGCAGGAGCTGATGCAGAGGCCAAGGAGGAATGTTTTTTACTGGCTTGCTTCTCCTGGCTTGCTCAGCCTTCTCTCTTATAGAACCAAGACAACCAGCCCAGAGATGGTTCCACCCACAAGGGGCCTTTCCCCCTTGATTACTAATTGAGAAAATGCCTTACAGTTGGATCTCATGGAGGTATTTCCTCAACTGAAGCTCCTTTCTCTGTGATAACTCCAGCTGTGTCAAATTGACACAAAACTAGCCAGTACACATACTATTTGAGTCTAGGGTATCATTGTCAGGCAAATCATGGCCCTTTACATTACTAATGGTCAGAGATAAGAGTTACTTTTTTAAAAGGCTTAATAGGTACGAGAGGTAATTGCTTTGTACTAGAAACCTCTGTATCCCCACACTGGAGGAATATGCATCATGTAGAAAAGAGAAATTGGGGGGCTTTTATTTAACTCAAAATGGATGCTTGTTTTGGAAACCCAGTGTGAACACTTGGGTTCATACACATTAAGCCTGAGCTTATATGAATTTTGTAGCAGAATTCCATGAAAAATGTGCAAGTTGAAAAAGATTCACATTATCAAACTAGAACATGAGAATAATGATAATTGATGGATTAGAAACCATCTGATCATACTCACTAAAGCAGTGATAAAACTTTAAATTAAACAACAAGTGATTTGCTGCATAAAAATAAAATAGTATGAAATCAATCAGATAAAACTCATCTCTTCATCTAGTTGCATGGGTAAGGTTTTTTGTTTGTTTCCTTTTTATTTTATTTACTTTATTTTTGTTGTTTGTTTGTTTATTTTGCTTGGCAACAAAATGTTCTTTCACTCTGCCCCTTTCCTGGTCCCCACTCTCAGAGTTCTTCATCCCATCCCCTCTTCATTTCACCTCTAAGAGGGTTCTTCCCCCAACCTCCCCGGGTTTCCCCTTCCTTAGGCACCAACCCTATCCCAGATATGCTGTGTTTGCAGACAGGAGCCTAGCATGGATCTTCACGTAGACATTTTTTTTTTCCGAGACAGGGTCATGGTTTCTCTGTGTAGCCCTGGCTGTCCTGGAACTCACTCTGTAGACTAGGCTGGCCTCAAACTCAGAAATTCACCTGCCTCTGCTTCCCAAGTGCTGGGATTAAAGGTGTGCACCACCACACCCAGCTCACATACACAATTTTAATGTTCAAATTATTTCATTTTTGAAGTTTATACTTATAATGATTAAAACAACACAAGATTTTTCAAATATGACATTTACTAATTTCAAATAAACACAGAAATAATATGTACTAAATTTTCACAAAATGCTAATGGTATTCAGAGTCTAATTAACATATTAATAAACTTTCTGCTTTAAAAAATATTATTTATCTTATTTAGAGAAATTTCCCATCCGTGTCCAGGCCTAGATTTTATTTCATATAGTTCTTAATTTACTTCATCTGTAAAAATTATTTTTTCTTTTCATAATTTACATAAGAAACATTCATTTATTCTCTAAAATTTTATTGTGCTTTATAAAGTTTATTGTGCTTTGAGTCTATTTTAAGTATTTGTTGTATGTGTGTAAGTGTGTGTGTGTATGTGTATCTCTGTGTGTGTGTGTATCTGTGTGTGTGTGTGTGTGTGTGTGTGTGTGTATCTGTGTGTGTGTGTTTCCCTTTGATTCAGGGAATATCGAAAAATTAGTCAACAGTTTTAGAGATGGGTTTCTGTTAGGTTCAGATGCTGTTTCTATTTCTGGCTTTGCATCTTATCTTACTGGTATACAACATCCAGCGTCCATACTATTAGTTGATCACTCAGAGGATACTTGCTTTACCTATCCATTCCCTTCAATAAAAGGTTAGTTATCAAGTATATAATAATACATTTTACATATGCATGATTATTTCTTAGATTCATTATCTTCTTAAAGAGTTATGAATGAGAATATTTGAATTTAAGAATGCTTTTAAATCTATTTGATAATATTTTATAAAGTAGAAATTTCACTCATCAAGACACTTAGTTTTTAAAATAGTCTATGTATCTGAAATAATTAGAACAGCATCCCTTCCTCTGAAGTCCCTCCCATCACCTACCTCCTGTGGAGTATTTTGTTCCCCCTTCTGAGAAGGACTGAAGCATCCACATTCTGGCCTTCCTTCTTTTTGAGCTTCATATGCTATGTAAATTGTATCTGGTGAGCCTGTTATAATTGCCTCCTGAGAGGTTCAGCCAAAGCCTGACAAATACAGAGGCAGATGCTCACAGCCAACCATTGGACTGAACATCGGGACCGCAATGGAGGAGTTAGGGGAAGGATGAAGGAGCTGAAGGGGTGTGCAACCCCATATGAAGAACAACATCAACCAACCAGACCCCCAGAACTTCCAATAATAAACCACCAACCAAAGAGTATACATGGAGGGACCCATGGCTCCAGTTGCATATGTAGCAGAGGATGGCATTGGCTGGCATCAATAGGAGGACAGGGCCTTGGTCCTGTGAAGGCTTGATTCTCCAGTATATGGGAAGGCCAGGGCAGTAAGGTGGGAGTGGGTAGGTAGGAGGAAAATTGAAGGGAGCACCTTCACAGAAGCAGGAGGAGATGGAGTAGGATAAAGGGGTTCTGGAGGGGAAACCAGCAAAGGGGATAACATTTGAAGTGTAAATACATAAAATATCCAACGGGGAAACAAGTTCAGAATAAAGTGGGGCTTTATTCTGGAAAATTCAGTTCAAAAAAAAAAAAAAAAGAAAGAAAGAAAGAAAGAACAGCCTCTTTTGAAATAAAATTTCAAAATAATGACTTAGGGGCAAAGGTATAGTAATTGCAAGCCTTACATTCTAAGAGTAGGATACTGAATTCTTATTTCTTGTCAGTGATTGCTATGCCTGAGATTAGCAAGGCTCACACAGTTATACCTGCCATTTGCTATCTGCCATGGACTTTGTCACCTTAAGGCTTCCAGTTGAGTTTAAAGGTGGGAGTAAAGTAATATAGGAGGAAGGAAGGAAGGAAGGAAGGAAGGAAGGAAGGAAGGAAGGAAGGAAGGAAGGGAGGGAGGGAGGGAGGGAGGGAGGGAGGGAAGGAGGGAGGGAGGGAAGGAGGGAGGGAGGGAAAGAGAAAGAAAGAAAGAAAGAAAGAAAGAAAGAAAGAAAGAAAGAAAGAAAGAAAGAAAAGAAACAGAGAGCCAAAAAAAAAACACAAAACAAAACAAAACAAAACAAAAAAGGAAACAAACAAACAAAACAAACAAAAACCTAAAGCCCTGCTGCTGTTGCTTATGAACGTAGCTCCCTCAAGTAATTAGACAATTTGATGGCCCATTGTTACCCTAACTAAAAGAGTATTCTGCTTGACTGATTGATTAGTCACCTCTCAAAATCATCACCCTGACTAATAGACATCACACTCTGATCTATAAGTGGCAGAAGTGTATACAGATAAACTTTGAAAGAGCTGACATAGAATTAGTTGTTCTTTTGCTAAGTGGAAGTTTGGCCTGAAGGAAAAGCTAACTGCTGAAGTTCAACTAGCTTTTTGTTTCATTTGTACATAAATACATACACATATACATAAATATACAGATCGATATAATTTCCAAAAAAACATATCTTTATATATAACAATTGATTACATTTATATTTTATGATATAGGATATAAGGATAACCACTATTTATTTTAAACAAATGTCATGGCTAGGTCACAGTCTAGTTCTCATATTATCATCACTTTGCACTTCCCTAGCTTAGCCTGTGCTTGCATGCAGGACTTTCTACATCTCTGGGTACCATGCATACCAAGCTCTTGATATCCTTTATACAGCACTTTCACTTTTCTCTTTTTTTTTTTTTTTATCATTTTCCAGGGTTATTTTTAAGTGTAGATTTACTGTCCTCCAAGCACACTGGTCAGCACTTCATACACTCAATACACTCATCCCCACTGAAGAAAAAAATAAAAAAATAAAAATAGAAACAGCATTCAGCAGCATTCCTTGCTTCCCCCGGGACCAAGTGCAATGAGAAACAGGGCAGCGTGGACAACCAGAGTTGTTAGAAAACAGAAACATTTCAACTGAAGTTCTTAAGCTTTCTTTCACACTATGACATTGAGCTTTTTCCTGGCAAACACAGTGGGATCCCAATTTTATTTGCATGATTTCAAACGAACAAAGTAAATTTGTATCTGATACAAGGCAATAGGAGGTTTAGGGAAGAGATGTTTCACAGATCTAACCTTGTTTCCCACTTTCAAGTGTCTTAAAAAAAAAGATTTTTACCACATATTTAATCTCATGGACTAAGTGACAAAAAAAAAAAAAAACAATGTGGCATAAAAGGATAGTACACACAAGTCACAGGTCAGCCTTCTCAAGAGAATAGACTAACCTGTGTTAAAAGTACCTCAGTACATAATTTTTCTTACCTCTAAATATATTTGTTTTGAATTATTTTTCTTAACTATAATATGTACTTTTCTTACTCTTGGGAATTTTTTTCCTGTGTGAATCATTTCCTGGGATAATTCTATTAAGCAGTGATATTTTCTGAATTAAGAAACTTGTGACAATGCTGCTTAGAAAAATCTTTCTGAAAGCCCTACAGTTTGACAGAATAAAAATATATACCTTGATCTTACACACAGGAATGGTAGGCATGGCTACTTTTTAATCACATGTAGAACAGGCACATATGATGGTATTTTTCTATAAATTAATAGTAATATAAGCAAATCAAGTATGCTTCCCATTTTCTTTTGGAAATAAAATTAGAATGCCAGGGACTGGGTTTATATAAAATACAGAAGCTTGAAGTGGAAATTTCAGGTTTCCATGGAAACTCCATACTGCCATGTGATGTTTTTCTGGAAGCTGTCTTTCGAGAGAATGTTTTCCTGAAGCAGACATGTGAGAGGGCATGTGATATTTTTCTGGAGTGTATTCATGAGAGGGTGCATAATGTCTGGAAAGAGTATATAAATGGGACCCCATAAACAGGGAGAGAACACTCATTTATTGCTATGCCACTCAAAGCTGCGCTGGTCTTTGCTGGTCCTCACTAGCAGTGCAGTACTTTGCTGTTCTCTGGCTGTGCAATTCTTTGCTAGTTTCACTTCTTCCCTTGGCTTTACTTCATAGAGAGAAACACACTGTGTTATATAGGGTTTTACTGCTGTGAACAGACACCATGACAAAGGCAAGTCTTTTAAAAAACAATATTTAATTGGGGCTAGCTTACAAGTTCAGAGGTTCAGTCCATTATCATCAAGGTGGGAGCATGGCAGCATCCAGGCTGTAATGGCACAGGCAGAGCTGAGAGTTCTACTTCTTCATCCAAAGGCTGATAGTGGAAGACTGACTTCCAGGCAACTAGGGTGAGGATCTTATGCCCACACCCACAGTGACACACCTACTCCAACCAGGTCACACCTCCAAATGGTGCCACTCCCTAGTCCAAGAATATACAAACCATCACACACACCAACAAACTTCTCATAATATTCTTGTTGATTTGGTAGAGCATTGCTGATTTTGCAGAATCCTGCCGCCATGTGACTGACTCATGTTTGGTATTTGCTATTCGACTGGACTGGTATCCAGACAATGAGGTGTAGAATTTTCTTAAAGAATTACTTCTAAACAGATCCACAACACCATTTTCTTATTAACCATAGTTTACCACTACCTCTGGTCTGTGGGATAAAAGAGATGTTGAAGGATTTGCAAACCCTAAATAAGTAGGCTATGAGAAATATATGCCTACAGAAACTCAGGCTATTATGCAAAAAATCATAGTGAACATGATGATCAAAGGCTTCTATATTAAAATATAGAATCCTTGTGTATATGTCTGAAAGTGGTATAGCTGAATCTTGTAGCTCTATTCTCAGCTATTTAAGGAACCTTAATAATTTAGTTTTCCACTTTCCCTTCATTTTCCTCAGCATCTGCTGTTATTTGTTGTATTAGATCATGTATATGCTGAATGGAATACGATGAAATATCAAAGTGATTTTTAACTTGTATTCCCTGATACTTAAGAGTAATGAATATATTTTATGTTTTTTTTAACCACTTGGGTTTCATCATGTGAAAAATATCGGATTATTTTTTTTTCTTTTTTTTAATTAGGTATTTTCTTCATTTACATTTCCAATGCTATCCCATACCCTCTCCCCCACTCCCCTACCAACCACTCCCATTTCTTGGCCTTAGCGTTCCCCTGTACATAGGCATATAAAGTTTGCAAGACCAATGAGCCTCTCTTTCCAATGATGGCTGACTAGGCCATCTTTAGATACATATGCAGCTCGAAACACTAACTCTGGGGGGTACTGGTTAGTTCATATTGTTGTTTCACCGATAGGGTTGCAGACCTCTTTAGCTCCTTGGGTACTTTCTCTTGCTCCTCCATTGGGGGCCTTGTGATTCATCCAATAGCTGACTGTGAAAATCCACTTCTGTGTTTGCTAGGCCCCAGCATAGTCTCACAAGAGACAGCTATATCTGCATCCTTTCAGAAAATCTTGCTAGTGTATGCAATGGTGTCAGCATTTGGAGGCTGATTATGGGATGGATCCCCGGGTATGGCAGTCTCTAGATGGTCTATCCTTTCGTCTCAGCTTCAAAGTTTGTCCTTGTAACTCCTTCCATGGGTGTTTTGTTCCCAATTCTAAGAAGAGACAAAGTGTCCACATTTTGGTCTTCATTCTTCTTGAGTTTCATGTGTTTTGCAGATTATATCTTGTATCTTGGGTATTCTAAGTTTCTGGACTAATATCCACTTATCAGTGAGTACATATTGTGTGAGTTCTCTTGTAATTGGGTTACCTCACTCAGGATGATGCCCTCCAGGTCCATCCATTTGCCTAGGAATTTCATAAATTCATTCTTTTTAATAGCTGAGTAGTACTCCATTGTGTAAATGTACCACATTTTCTGTATCCATTCCTCTGTTGAGGGACATCTGGGTTCTTTCCACCTTCTGGCTATTATAAATAAGGCTGCTATGAACATGGTGGAGAATGTGTCCTTCTTACCGGTTGGAACATCTTCTGGATATATGCCCAGGAAAGGTATTGCAGGATCCTCTGGTAGTACTATGTCCAATTTTCTGAGGAAACACCAGACTGATTTCCAGAGTGGTTGTACAAGTTTGCAATCTCACCAACAATGGAGGAGTGTTCCTCTTTCTCCACATCCTTGCCAGCACCTGCTGTCACCTGAAATTTTGATCTTGCCCATTCTGACTGGTGTGAGGTGGAATCTCAGGGTTGCTTTGATTTGCATTTCTCTGATGATTAAGGATGCTGAACATTTTTTCAGGTGCTGAACATTTTTTCAGCCATTAGGTATTCTTCAGGTGAGAATTCTTTGTTTAGCTCTAAGTCTCATTTTTAATGGGGTTATATGATTTTCTGGAGTCCAGCTTCTAGAGCTCATTGTATATATGGTATATTAGTCCCCTATCTGATTTAGGACTGGTAAAAATCATTTCCCAATCTGTTGGTGGCCTTTTTGTCTTATTGACTTTGTCTTTTGCCTTACAGAAGCTTTGCAATTTTATGAGGTCCCATTTGATGATTCTCAATCTTACAGTACAAGCCACTGCTGTTTGATTCAGGAATTTTTCCCCTTTACCCATATCTTCTAGGCTTTTCCCCATTTTCTCCTCTATAAGTTTCACTGTCTCTGGTTTTATGTGGAGTTTTTTGATCCACTTAGATTTGACCTTAGTACAAGGAGATAAGAATATATCAATTTGTATTCTTCTACATGATAACCTCTAGTTGTGCCAGCACCATTTGTTGAAAATGCGGTCTTCTTTCCACTGGATGGTTTTAGCTCCCTTGTCAAAGATCAAGTAACCATAGGTGTGTGGGTTTATTTCTGGGTTTTCGATTCTATTCCATTGGTCTACTTGTCAGTCACTTTACCAGTAACATGCAATTTTTATCACAATTGCTCTGTAGTATAGCTTTAGGTCGGGCACAGTGATTCCCCCAGAGGTTCTTTTATCCTTGAGAAGAGTTTTTGCTATCCTAGGTTTTTTTGTTATTCCAGATGAATTTGCAGATTGCCCTTTCTAATTCGTTGATGAATTGAGTTGGAATTTTGATGGTGATTGCATTGAATCTGTAGATTGCTTTTGGAAAAATAGCCATTTTTAATTTAATTATCATGCCAATCCATGAGCATGGGAAATCTTTCCATCTTCTGAGATCTTCTTTAATTTCTTTTTTCAGAGACTTGAACTTCTTATCATACAGATCTTTCACTTCCTTAGTTAGAGTCACACCAAGGTATTTTATATTATTTGTGACTATTGTGATGGGTGTTGTTTCCATAATTTCTTTCTCAGCCTATTTATCCTTTGTGTAGAGAAAGGCCATTGACTTCTTTGAGTTAATTTTATATCTAGCTACTTCACTGAAGCTGTTTATCAGGTTTAGGAGTTCTCTGGTGGAATTTTTAGGGTCACTTATATATATTAACATATCATCTGCAAAAAGTGATATTTTGACTTCATCTTTTCCAATTTGTATCCCCTTGATCTCATTTTGTTGTCTAATTGCTCTGGCTAGGACTACAAGTACAATGTTGAATAGGTAGGGAGAAAGTGGGCAGCCTTGTCTAGTCCCTGATTTTAGTGAGATTGCTTCCAGCTTCTCACCATTTACTTTGATGTTGGCTACTGGTTTGCTGTATATTGCTTTTATCATGTTTATGTATGGGCCTCAAATTCCTGATCTTTCCATGACTTTTATCATGAATGGGTGTTAGATTTTGCCAAATGCTTTCTCTGCATCTAAAAGATGATCATGTGGTTTTTGTCTTTGAGTTTGTTTATATAGTGGATTACATTGATGTATTTCCATATATTAAACCATCCCTGCATCCCTGGAATGAATCCTACTTGGTCAGGATGGATGATTGTTTTTATGTGTTTTTGGATTCAGTTAGAGAGAATTTTATTGAGTATTTTTGCATTGATATTCATTAGGGAAATTGGTCTGATGTTCTCTATCTTTGTTGGGACTTTCTGTGATTTAGGTATCAGGGTAATTGTGGCTTCTTAGAATGAGTTGGGTAGAGTACCTTCTGCTTCTATTTTGTGGAATAGTTTGTGAAGAACTGGAATTAGATCTTCTTTGAAGGATTGATAGAACTCTGCACTAAACCCATCTAGTCCTGGGCTTTTTTGGTTGAGAGACTATTGATGACTGCTTCTACTTCTTTAGGGGATATATGACTGTTTATATTATTAACCTGATCCTGATTTAACTTTGGTACCTGGTATCTGTCTACAAATTTGTCCATTTCATCTAGGTTCTCCAGTTTTGTTGAGTATAGCCTTGTGTAGAAGGACCTGATGGTGTTTTGGATTTCTTCAGGATCTATTGTTATGTCTCCCTTTTCATTTCTGATTTTGTTAATTAGGATGCTGTCCCTGGCCCTCTAATGTGTCTGGCTAAGGGTTTATCTATCTTGTTGATTTTCTCAAAGAACCAGCTCCTTAATTGGTTGTTTCTTTAAATAGTTCTTCTTATTTTACTTGGTTGATTTTGCCCCTGAGTTTGATTATTTTGTGCCATCTACTACTCTTGGATGAATTTGCTTCATTTTGTTCTAGAGCTTTTAGGTGGGTTGTCAAGCTACTAGTGTGTGCTCTCTCTAGTTTCTTATTGGAGGCACTCAGAGCTATGAGTTTTCTTGTTATAAATACTTTCATTGTGTTCCATAAGTTTGGGTATGTTGTGGCTTTATTTTCATTAAGCTCTATAAAGTCTTTAATTTCTTTCTTTATTCCTTCCTTGACCAAGGTATCATTGAGAAGAGTATTGTTCAGTTTCCAGGTGAATGTTGGCTTTCTATTATTTATGTCATTATTGAAGATCAGCCTTAGTCCATGGTGATCTGATAGGATGCATGGGACAATTTCAATGTTTTTGTATCTGTTGAGGCCTGTTTTGTGACCAATTATATGGTCAGTTTTGGAGAAGGTACCATGATGTTCTGAGAAGAAGGTATATCCTTTTCTTTTAGGATAAAATGTTCTGTAGTTATCTGTTAAGTCCATTTCTTTCGTAACTTCTGTAAGTTTCAATGTGTTCCTGTTTACTTTCTGTTTTCCCAATCTGTCCATTGATGAAAGTGGTGTGTTGAAGTCTCCCACTATTATTGTGTGAGGTGCAATGTGTGCTTTGACCTTTACTAAAGTTTCTTTAATGAATGTGGCTGCCCTTGCATTTGGAGCATAGATATTCAGAATTAAAAGTTCCTCTTGGAAGATTTTAAAATTGATGAGTATGAATTGTCCCTCCTTGTCTTTTTTGATAACTTTGGGTTGGAAGTCATTTTTATTAGATATTAGAATGGCTACTCCAGCTTGTTTCTTCAGACCATTTGCTTGGAAAATTGCTTTGCAGCCTTTCATTCTGAGGTAGTGTCTGTCTTTTTCCCTGAGATGGGTTTCCTGTAAACAGCAAAATGTTTGGTCCTGTTTGTGTAGCCAGTCTGTTAGTCTGTGTCTTTTTATTGGGGAATTGAGTCCATTGATATTAAGAGATATTAAGGAAAAGTAATTGTTGCTTCCTATTATTTTTGTTGTTAGAGTTGGCATTCTGTTCTTGTGGCTGTCTACTTTTTTTCTTTTATGTCTTTTTATTGGGGAATTGAGTCCATTGATATTAAGAGATATTAAGGAAAAGTAATTGTTGCTTCCTATTATTTTTTGTTGTTAGAGTTGGCATTCTGTTCTTGTGGCTGTCTTCTTTTTCGTTTGTTGAAGGGTTACTTTCTTGCTTTTTCAAGGGCCTGGTTTCTCTCTTCGTATTTTTTTTTCTTTTATTATCCTTTGAAGGGCTGGATTCCTGGAAAGATAATGTGTGAATTTGGTTTTGTTGTGGAATACTTTAGTTTCTCCATCTATGGTAATTGAAAGTTTGGCTGGGTATAGTAGCCTGGGCTGGAATTTGTGTTCTCTTTGTGTCTGTGTAACATCTGTCTAGGATCTTCTGGCTTTCATAGTCTCTGGTGACAAGTCTGGTGTAATTCTGATAGGCCTTCCTTTATATGTTACTTGACCCTTTTCTGTTACTGCTTTTAATATTCTATCTTTATTTAGTGCATTTGTCATTCTGATTATTATGTGTCCAGAGGAATTTCTTTTCTGGTCCAGTCTATTTGGAGGTCTGTAGGCTTCCTGTTTGTTCATGGGTATCTCTTTCTTTAGGTTTGGAAATTTTTCTTATAAAATTTTGTTGAAGATATTTGCTGGCCCTTTAAGTTGAAAATCTTCATTCTCATCTCCTCCTATTATCTGTACGTTTGGTCTTCTCATTGTGTCCTGGATCCTAGATGTTTTGAGTTAGGATCTTTTTTGCATTTCTCATTTTCTTTGTTTGTTGTGCTGATGTTCTCTATGGAATCTTCTGCACATGAGATTCTCTCTTCCATCTCTTGTATTCTATTGCTGATGCTCGCACCTATAGTTCCAGATTTCTTTCTTAGGGTTTCTATCTCCAGAGTTGCCTTACTTTGGGTTTTCTTTATTGTGTCTAGTTCTCTTTTTTTAGGTCTAGTATTGTTTTGTTCATTTCCATCACCTGTTTGGATGTGTTTTCCTATTTTTCTTTAAGGACTTATTCCTGTTTGGTTGTGTTTTTGTGTTTTTAATAAAGGACTTGTAAGTCTTTAGCAGTGTTCTCCTGTATTTCTTTAAGTGAGTTGTTGAAGTCCTTCCTGATGTGCTCTTCCATCATCATGAGATATGCTTTTAAATCAGGGTCTAGCTTTTCGGGTGTGTTTGGGGTGCACTGAACTGGGCGAAGTGGGAGTGCTGGGTTCTGATGATGATGAGTAGTCTTGGTTTCTGTTAGTAAGATTCTTACATTTGCCTTTTGCCATCTGATAATCTCTGGAGTTAGTTGTTATATTTGTCTCTGGTTAGAGATTGTTCCTCTAGTGATTCTGTTAGGTTCTATCAGCAGACCTGAGAGACTAGCTCTCTCCTCTGAGTTTCAGTGGTCCCAGCACTCTTTGAAGGCAAGCTCTCCTCTTACAGGGAAAGTGCACAGATAACTGGACCTGTCTCCTGCAGAAGATGAAGGTCTGAAACAAAACCTGCCCCAGAAGCTGTGTTGCTTCGGCCTGTCACAGAAGCTGTTAGCTTATGTAGTCCACACTCTCACCTGAGCAGACTAGTCTCTGAGAGATCTGGGAACCAAGATGACTCCCCCAGTGCTCCGGGAAAGCCCTCCCTGGCAAGGTAGACACCTTTCCTCTGTCAGGAAAGGTGCCCGGATGTCTGGAGCCCAAAATGGGGTCTGCCTCAGAAACTGTCCTCTAGGGACCTTGGGGGTGTCCACCGACTGTGCTCCCAGGTGACCAACTGCTGGTGCTAACCAGAAGGGACTTGTGACCCTGGTCAGGCTGGGTTTCCTGCTTCCCTAATGCTGTCTCAGGTCCTGCACTATAGGATTGGAACAGAAGTTGTGTTTTACTCACTGGTGGTCCTAAGATCACATGGAAAGTTTTCTAGGGGACCTTGGCGGTGTCCGTGGACTCCACGCCCCTATGTTTATTATTGTATTCCATTTTTAATTAGATTGTTTGTTTTCTGGGTATTCTGGTTTTTTATTAGTTACTTTGTAAGCTAAATATTAAGAAACTCCCAAATATATATTTAGTATAGGTTATACCCATTCTAGAGTCTGTGTCTTGGGTGAAATGATATTATTTTTTGCTGCATTGAATCATTTTAGCTTCATTAAGATCCAGAAGTAGGTATAAGGACACCAACCCACCCACAAAACCTTTGATCCCAAATCAGTCCTGTTTAAAAGAAATGCAGGGACAAAGATGGAGCAGAGATGAAAGAATGGCCAGCCAATTACCATCACAACTTGAGACACATCACATGGGCAAGCACCAATTACTGATAATACCAATGATACTCTATTAATTTTGCATACAGGAGACTAGTATAACTGTCCTCTAAGAGGCTCTACCCAGCAACTGACAGAAACGGATTCAGAGACCCACAACCAAACATTGCAGAGAGGTCTGGGACTCTTATGGAAGAGTTGGGCAAAGGCTTGTAGACCCTGAAGGGAATAGAAACTCCACAGGAAGACCAACAGAATAAAAAACCTGGAGTCCAGGAGGCTCTCAGAGACTGAACCACCAATCAAAGAGCATACACCAATTAGATTGAACACCTGGCACACATAGAGCAGACATGCATTTCCATATGGTCCCCCAACAAATGGAGCAGAGGCTATCCTTAAAGCTGTAGCCTGACTATGGTATGCATTTCCCAACAGGGCTGTCTTGTCTGAAGTTTTTGGGAGAGAGTGCAGATGAACTTAATTCACTGGGAGGAGAAGTAGGGGAGACCCTCTCAGAGCAGAAAGGTAAGTGACTCTTTGAGAGGGAGATAGGAAGAAATGCAATATTTCGGGAAAGAGAGAAGGAAAGAAAGAAAGAAAGAAAGAAAGAAAGAAAGAAAGAAAGAAAGAAAGAAAGGAAGGAAGGGAGGGAGGAAGAAAGGGAAAAGATGGAAATAAAGACAGGAAATAAGGAAGGAAGGAAGGAAGGAAGGAAGGAAGGAAGGAAGGAAGAAAGGAAGGAAGGAAGGACAAAAGAAAGAGATAGATAGAAAGGAAGGAAGGAAGGAAGGAAGAAAGAAAGAAAGAAAGAAAGAAAGAAAGAAAGAAAGATAGATAGATAGATAGACAGATAGATAGATTGAGGAAGAGAATGAGAGAAGAAACAAAGGAAGGAAAGAAAGAAAGAAAGAAAGAAAGAAAGAAAGAAAGAAAGAAAGAAAGAAAGATTGAGGGAGAGAATGAGAGAAGGAACAAAGGAAGGAAAGAAAAATGAAACTTCCATGTAAAACAATGGAGCTGGGAACATTATCTTGAGTGAAGCTACTAAGACCTAGAAAGAGGAACATTTCATGATTTCTGTTGTATGTGGATGATAGCTATTAATTTTCATGTAGGTTAGTTTCATTTAGTGTATTCACAGATGTTTGATAGCTACTAAGGAACCAGTGGATAAAAAGGAAACTTTTATATAAATGGAAATAAATGTCATGTTAATAAGGGTATAAATAAAAGTAGATTTAAAAGGTAAAATGGGCAGCATGGGGAAATGGATAGAAGATGGAATTTAGGGATGGATAACTAACAGCAAGTCACCAAATAAGAAAGCACATGAAGTTTCCAATATAAAAACATACATAAAAGTTTATATGAAGCTACCCTGTTATGTGGTAGACAATACCTATCTAACCTATCTAGCTATGCAGAAGCTCAAATGATACAAAAATACTAGGATACTGAAAGCAAGTGTGCACAATTCTCATATTGAAACATGAACTTTTCTGTAATTCATGGTTTCTGGAAGACAGATGATCAGAACTCTTCAATGTAGTAACTGGAATCATCAACCACACTCCAAGGATGTCTTCAGATTCAGTAGAGTAGTTGGTCTACACAACTGGACTCTATTGTTTTCAGGTTTGTTTTTTGTTTAGTTGGTTGGTTTGTTGGTTTGGGCTCTTTAGATTTTCCATGTCTTGTTTTGGTTTTGGCTTTAATATGAGAGGACAGGAACAATAAATAGTGGAGGAACGGAGAAGAACAGATATGGGAAGAGTCTGGGGAGGAAAAAAATGTATGTTCAAAATATATTGTATAAATTTTTTACAATTTAAAGTATCTGAATAATTAAATGAATATTTTGAACACAAATGGAGAAAATGCATACTGACCTTCTGTGTGTGTGTGGTTTCATTTACAGACCTATCAAATGAAACATTGATGGCAGTATTCCATTCTTGTTATCATCCTAAATCATCCACATTATAAAGTATGCCTGGAGAATCAACTTAACTAAGAATGCAGTGATTAAATTATAGGTGATTTGGCTATTGAAATGTATAATGACTTTCAATCTGCTTTTGTAAAAATATAAATATATATATATATGTATATATATGTGTATATATGTATATATATGTGTATATATATACACATATGTATGTACATTCATACATACATACAGTCACATACAAAGACGTAAAGCATTACTTGATTATCATTTTATTATATGCATATGAATTGACTGATTATGATTTTTTCCTCCACAATCTACCTCAACCATTGTATATTAATACTTCATTTAAGGTCATATCAAAATAACTTACTAATACTTCTTAAATACTATTTTCATAATTGAAAATGACAAATTATCATAAGGACTGATTGTATAGTCTATACTCAGTCTCTATAACTGTTAAAGAATGACAAACAATAGTTTTTATTGTCCTACATTGTCTATTATAATAATGTATCTCTATGTGAATTTTGAATATTTTTGTGCTCTTGTTGTATTTAGATTTATTACTTATTTATATACATAATTTAAAATATAATACAATATATTATAAATGTACAAGTTTATCAATGATGTTTAAATTACCTAGTGATATACTTACCAATCTAATGTAAAATCAATAAATTATAATGTATAAATTTTTCTACAAAAATACTCAGAACAAACTCAATCTCAAGTTAGTTGATTAAGAGAAGTTGAAGACATTAGGATGAATTGTTTTGAATTCTCTTTGATTTGACTACTAAAGTGAAATATAGGAGCAATATTTTTAAAGATTTATTTAAATGGATTTAAAAAATTTCATTAGATATTTTCTTTGTTTACATTTCAAATGTTATACCCTTTCCTAGTTCCCCCTCCAAAAATGTCTTATCCCATCCTGCTCCCACTGTCCCCCAACCCACCCACTCCCATTCCTGGTCCTGGCACTCCCCTATCAGTAGAGGGGATATGGGGCATAGAACCTTCACAGGACCAAGGACCTCTCCTCCTATTGATGGCCGACTAGGCCATCCTCTGCTACATATACAGTTAGAACCACAAGTTCCACCATGTGTTTTCTTTGATTGGTGGTATAGTTCCAAGGAGCTCTGGGAGTGTTGGTTAGTTCATATTGTTATTCTTCCTATGGGGCTTCAGACCCCTTAAGCTCCCTGGATACTTTCTCTAGCTCATTCATTGGGGACATTGTGCTCTATCCAATGGATAATTGTAATCATTCACTTCTGTATTTGCCAGGCACTGGTAGAGCCCCTCAGGAGACAGCTATATCAGGCTCCTGTCAGCAGGTTCTTGTTGGCATCTGCCATAGTGTCTGGGTTTAGAGGATGTTTATGGAATTGATCCCCAAGTTGGGCAGTCTCTGGAAGGTCTTTCAGTCTCTGCACCAAACTTTGTCTCTGTAACTTCTTCAATAGATATTTTATCCCCCATTTAAAAAGGATTCTGAGCTTCTGGGCCAATATCCACTTATCATTTAGTGCATATCATGTGGGATCTTTTGTGACTGGGTTACCTCATTAAATAAGATATCCTCCAGATCCATCCATTTGTCTAAGAATTTCATAAATTCTGCAAAGCAAAAGACACCGTCAATAAGACAAAAAGGCCACTGACAGGTTGGGAAAGGATCTTTACCTATCCCAAATCGGATAGGGGACTAATATCCAATATATATAAAGAACTCAAGAAGGTGGACTCCAGAAAATCAAATAACCCCATTAAAAAATGGGGCTCAGAGCTGAACAAAGAATTCTCACCTGAGGAATACCGAATGGCAGAGAAGCACCTGAAAAAATGTTCAACATCCTTAATCATCAGGGAAATGCAAATCAAAACAACACTGAGATTCCACTTCACTCCAGTCATAATGGCTAAGATCAAAAACTCAGGTGACAGCAGATGCTGGCGAGGATGTGGAGAAAGGGGAACACTCCTCCATTGTTGGTGGGATTGCAAGCTTGTACAACCATTCTGGAAATCAGTCTGGCAGTTCCTCAGAAAATTGGACATAGTACTACCTGAGGATCCCGCAATACCTCTCCTGGGCATATATCCAGAAGATGTCCCAACCGGTAAGAAGAACACATGCTCCACTATGTTCATAGTAGCCTTATTTATAATAGCCAGAAGCTGGAAAGAACCCAGATGCCCCTCAACAGAGGAATGGATACAGAAAATGTGGTACATTTACACAATGGAATACTACTCAGCTATTAAAAAAATGAATTTATGAAATTCCTAGGCAAATGGATGGACCTGGAGGGTATCATCCTGAGTGAAGTCACCCAATGACAAAGGAACTCTCACAATATGTACTCACTGATAAGTGGATATTAGTCCAGAAACTTAGGATACCCAAGATATAAGATACAACTTGCCAAACGCATGAAATTCAAGAAGAACGAAGACCAAAGTGTGAACACTTTACCCTTTCTTAGAAATGGGAACAAAACACCCATAGAAGGAGTTACAGAGACAAAATTTGGAGCTGTGACAAAACGATGGACCATCTAGTGATTGCCATATGCAGGGATCCATCCCATAATCAGCTTCCAAATGCTGACACCATTGCATACACTAGCAATATTTCGCTGAAAGGACCCAGATATAGCTCTCTCTTGTGAGACTATGCCGGAGCCTAGCAAACACAGAAGTGGATGATTACAGTCAGCTATTGGATGGGTCACACAGCCCCTAATGGAGAAGCTAGAGAAATTACCCAAGGAGATAAAGGGAACTGCAACCCTATAGGTGGAACAACAATATGAACTAACCAGTACCCGGGAGCTCTTGTCTTTAGCTGCATATGTATCAAAAGATGGCCTAGTCGGCCATTACTGCAAAGAGAGGCCCATTGGACTTGCAAACTTTATATGCCCCAGTAAAGGGGAACACCAGGGCCAAAAATGGGGAGTGGGTGGGTAGGGGATTGGGGGGGTGGGTATGGGGGACCTTTGGGATAGCATTGAAAATGTAAACGAGGAAAATACCTAATTAAATAAAATAAAATAAAAATAAAAATAAATTCCACAAAAAAAAAAATTTCATAAATTAATTGTTTTTAGTACTCTATTGTGTAAATGTACCATATTTTCTGTATCAGTTCCTCTCTTGAGGGACATCTGTATTCTTTACAGCTTCTGGCTATGATAAATAAGACTGCTATGAACATCATAGAGTATGTATTCTTATTACATATTGGAGCATCTTCTGGGTATTTGCCCAGGGGTGGTATTGCTAGATCTTCTGGTAGAACTATGTCCAATTTTCTGAGGAACCACGAAACTGTTTTCCAGAGTGGTTATACCAGCTTGCAATCCCACCAGCAATAGAGGAGTGTTCCTCTTTTTCCACATCCTCATCAGCAACTTCTGTCACCTGAGTTTTTGATCTTAGCCATTCTGACTGGTGTGATGTGGAATCTCAGGGTTGTTTTGATTTGCATTTCCCTGATGATTAAGGATGTTGAACATTTTTTTAGGTGCCTCTCAACCATTCAGTATTCCTCAGTTGACAATTCTTTGTTTACCTTTGTATGCCATTTTTAATAGAGTTGTTTAGTGTTCTGGAGTCCAACTTCTTGAGTTCTTTAAATATAATGGATATTAGCCTCCTATATCAGATTTAGTAAAGATCTTTTTTAGGTAAAGATCTTTTCCCAATCTGTTGGTTGCCTTTTGGTCTTATTGACAGTGTCTTTTGCCTTACAGAAGCTTTGCAATTCTATGAGGTCCTATTTATTGATACTTGATCCTACAGCACCACCCATTGGTTTTCTGCTCAGGAATCTTTCCCCTCTGCCCATATCTTCGAGGCTTTCCCCACTTTCTCCTCTATCAATTTCAGTGTCTCTGGTTTTATTTGGAGTTCTTTGATCCACTTAGACTTGAGCTTTGTACAAGGAGATATGAATGAATCAATTCACATTCTTCTACATGCTAACTGCCAGTTGAGCCAGGACCTTTTGTTGAAGATGCTGTCTTCTTTCATTTTTTTTTTTTTTTTTTTTTTTTTTGGTTTTAGCTCCTTTGTCAAAGACCAAGTTACCATAGGTGTGTGGATTTATTTTGGGGTTTTCAATTCTGTTCCATTGATCTACCTCTCTATCACTGTATCAATACCTTACAGTTTTTATCACATTTGCTCTATAGTACAGCTTGAGATCAAAGATGGTGATTCCACCAGAGGGTCTTTTATTGTTGAGAAAAAGTTTTTACTATCCTAGGTTTTTTTGTTATTCCAGATGAATTTGCAAATTGACCTTTCTATCTCCGGGAAGAATTGAGTTGAAATTTTGATGGGGATTGCATTGAATCTGTAGATTACTTTCGGCAGGATAGCCATTTTGACTATATTAATCCTGCAATCCATGAGCATGGGAGATCTTTTTATCTTTGAGATTTTCTTTGATTTCTTTCTTCAGAGACTTGAAGTTCTTATCATACAAATCTTTCGCTTCCTTAGTTAGACCCACACCAAGGTATTTTATATTATTTCTTACTATTTTGAAGGGTGGTATTTCCCTAATTTTTTCTCAGACTATCCTTTGTAAAATAGAAAGGCCACTGATTTGTTTGAATTAATTTTGTATCCAGCTACTGCTACTGCACTGAAGTTGTTCATTAGGTAGAGTAGATCTCTGGTGGAATATTTGGGTCACTTATATATACTATCATATCATTTGTAAATAGTGATACTTTGACTTCTTCCTTTCCAATTTGTATCCCCTTCATCTCCTTTTGTTGTTGAATTGCTCTGGCTAGGACTTCAAGTACTATATTCAATAGGTAGGGAGAGAATGGACAGCCTTGTCTAGTCCCTAATTTTAGTAGGATTGATTACAGTTTCTCTCCATTTAGTTGATGTTTGCTACTGTTTGCTGTATATTGCTTTTATTATGTTTAGGTATGGGCCTTGAATTCCTGATCTTTCCAAGACTTTTATCGTGAGGGGTATTGGATTTGGTCAAATGTTTTCTTAGCACCTGATGAGATGATCATGTGTTTTTTTTTTTTTTCTTTAAGTTTGTTTATATAGTGGATTATGTTGATGAATTTTTGTATGTTGAACATCCTTGTATCCCTGGGATGAAGCCTACTTGATCATGATGGACAGTTGTTTTGATGTGTTCTTGGATTCGCTTTGCAAGAATTTTATTGAGTATTTTTGTATTGACATTCATAAGAGAAATTGGTCTGAAGTTCTCTTTCTTTGTTGGGTCTTTGTGTGGTTTAGGTATCAGAATAATTGTGGCATCATTGATTGAATTGGGTAGAGTACCTTTTGTTTCTATTTTGTGGAATAGTTTGAGGAGTAATTGGTATTAGGTCTTTTTTTTTTTTTTTTTTTTTTTTTTAAAGATCTGATAGAATTCTGCACTAAAATTATCTGGTCCTGGGCTGTTTCTTGGTTGGGTGACTGTTGATGACTGTTACTATTTCTTTAGGGGATATTGGACTGTTTATATCATTAATGTGATCCAGATTTAACTTTGGTACCTTGTATATGACTAGAAAATTGTCCATTTCATTCAGGTTTTCTAGTTTTGTTGAATAAAGGCTTTTGTAGTAGCAACTGATGATATGTAGTTTTTTATCTTCCTTTTCATTTCTGATTTGGTTAATCCAGATACTATCTCTGTGTCCTGTAGTTAGTCTGCCTAGGGGTTTATCTATTTTGTTGACTTTCTATTTTCTACTTTGTTGGGTTTTGATTATATTTACATGTGTGTTAATGTGTATATGTGCACAGAAATACAGATATCTTTGGAGAACAAAGACATTAATTGCCATGGATATGCAATTACAGGTAGTTATGAGATTATTGATTTGATGTGGATGCTAGAAACTAGGGTTCTATGTTATAACAGAAATACAAATATTAAGCCATCTCTCAAGCCTGGAGCCATGTTTTAATGAGAATTAAATTAACAAACTACATAATACTGGAGTAGGTTATAACTTAAAATACTTAACTAGTCCATTAGCAGAGTGTTTCTATAAGAATGGGTTAGTCTGGAAAGCCCTAAAGTCCTTCTGGAAACAGTAAGACACAGGCTTAGTAAATCTTTACAGCATCAGATACCAGTCAAAACCAAATAAGTAACTCTGAATACTATGGTTATATACCTATACCAATACCAATACATTGTCTATAATAAGTAGAAAACAAGACTGACCTAACTGCTTTTTGATGACAACAACCAGGATCAGATTCTTCTGGCTAAGCAACTAGTCTTCAGCTTATATTTTTTATTTCCAACTCTATAAAATTCTCAACTGTACACAGTTTTCTCCCCAAAACAGGGTAGTTTCTGATTGTTATTGCTATTTCATATAATTTTGAGACAACTTGTTATAAATAGACAAAATATCCATATAGTACACAAAGTCAGATTTTGAAAATGGCTTGTTAATATTAGCAAACATATGCAATGTATTATCTACAATATGCTAGTATAATTAAAATCTGTTGTACTATAATGTAGGATCAAAACTCTTTATCAGGAATGTCTCTAGAAAATCATTTGTTCAGTTTACCAAGGTGTTGATATGAACTTCTGTGTTTGAGGAGGGTGTATCTGCCCAAGTAGAGGGCTAGATCCCATCCAGGACCTGGTACAGGGAGGTGAGTGGGAGGAGTTTGTGGGTTCCACAGAAGGTAGGGAGAGATGGGAGGGGAGGATCCTGCTCATGATCTGTTGTAGTGGTAGGGACTATCCTCAAAATTGGGTCTAGGGGAAAAGGGAGATACTTCTTGATAAAATAGATGCATATAATATGTGTGTGTGTGTGTGTGTGTGTGTGTGTGTGTGTGTGTGTGTGAGAAAACAAATAGTTAAAATCCATAAAACCATTTTCTAAAATAAATTTAAGAAATATTTCATCAAGATAAAGCCTTTGTTATAATGTTATGAAAGAAACAAGTATGAAATCACAACTTAATATCCAGTTAAATATTTTTGATACATGTCCTTTTTAATTCTGCAAACTGATTCATGACTCTTGAATTGGCCAGTGCCCAACTACTGAGCTACTTTTCCTGAACTTTTTCAATTAGTATTGGTATAAGATATTACTAAAATAACAATGTTGACCTCTAACCTCATCTTATCTTACATTTTATGCAAGTATAGAATATCATGCAAGTATAAGACAATTACAACATCTAAATGGAAAAATGGAAACAGTTTTATTTCTCTTTCACTTTCAAAAATTGTATTTCTCATTGAGTGAATTCATAGTTCACATTATCAAAAGTAGAAAATTACTTTAGAATAAACAATAACAAAGTCAGTAAAAAAAATTCAGTTATATTCTCCAAAAAGCTATTTTAAATTTCAATAACTAATATGAATTCTGCAAGTAAGTTCTTTCAGCTACAATGGCCTCATACAGAATTAACAGGTTCAAAACATCCTAATAGTTTCTCCTGCTAGGAAGAAGAAAGGAAATATTTCATTCCTTTCAATTTCTTAAATTGAGGGAAATTTTAAGAAAGCTTAAAATTATTCACTAAAGATCTTAAAGGAAGATTGTTTTCTATGAAAGTAATTAAAGATAAAAATGCACCAATCATTTAAATAATCAAGAATAAGTGGTCTAATTAACAAATCAATCTTGGAATAAAAAAGCATATATCAAAAGAAAAGTTAGAAAAACAGAACCAAAATCAAATGTTTTTGTGACTGCATATTTATTTTATGGCTATTTACTGTAATTAATTATTAAAATTTTTGAAAATGAGCATGTGTATTTTTTAAAAGATATGACAGTTATGTAAAGTTTGACAATATGGTAAAATATAACAGGATAATTATTAATAAAAATGATAATAATTAGAAATGACAGTTATAACATATATAGTCAGTTCATCAATCACTACAGAAACAAATTATTACAATAAAATCTAAAACCCAAATAATCAATATTCTTTTTTGAAAAAAAATCAATTAATAATAAAATATTTAAATAAGTGGAATTATAATCAAGTGAAAGAAGATGATAAAGAAGATGATGCAGTAGCTGGGCGGGCATGGTGACATGCCTTCAATCCCAGCAATTGGGAGGCAGAGGCAGGCAGATTTCTGAGTTCAAGGCCAGCCTGGTCTACAAAGTGAGTTCCAGGACAGCCAGGGCTACAGAGAAACCCTGTCTCAAAAAAAATATTAAAGAAGATGAAGAAGAAGAAGAGGAAGAAGAAGAAGAAGAAGAAGAAGAAGAAGAAGAAGAAGAAGAAGAAGAAGAAGAAGAAGAAGAAGGAGAAGAAGAAGAAGAAGAAGAAGCAGTAATATTAATGCATATCAATATTCTCCACTATTAAAAAACAGATATACAGTATATGTGTGTGTGTGTGTGTGTGTGTGTTTGTGTGTGTATATATAATGATCAATGACAAAAAAAAATGTTTTAACACTGCTGAAGGTATGTCTAAATAAACCTTACCGAAAAAAAAAAAAAAAAATCAAAGCCAAGCACCAGAGCAGGTGAGGATGCAGAAAGAGCTAAAGTTTGAGTTTTTCATTTAAGAAAAGGTATAATTAATGAAGAAAGCATTCAAGAAGACAGAAAACATCATTTTATATTGATACAAAATAGTATGTACAATGAAAATATCATAGTCATAAAATCTTATGAGCCATATAACAGAGCATTAAAGTATATTAAGCAGAAAGTGTTAGAAATTTGGTGATACAAACAAAATATACTTGATTTTAACACATCATTATCTTCTCATGAAACATAAAATTATAAGAAAATGCAGCCAACCAGGTTTGGTACTGTGCACTAGCTCAGATAAAAGTCAGATAAAAAAATAGACATAGAGATGCAAATTTTCCTTTTCCTTTCCTTTTTATTTTACTTGATGAGAAATATCAGTGTAAGGCAGTGGTTCTCAATTTTCCTAATGCTGAAACCCTTTAGTAAAATTATTTTTATTGAAATAATGAAATTATTTTTGTTGCTGTTTCCTACATTTAATTTTGCTGCTGTCATGAATTATAGTAATAATATCTGCGAATTCTTATGCTTTTGATTAACCCCTATAAAAACGCTGTTCATTCCCTAAAGGGGCCATTACCCAAAGGTTGAGAACTACTGGAATAAGGTATATTTGGAGCAATATATGGGAAAATACATATTACAGTTACTCTTTAGGCATAAAAGTGTGTACAAAAATGACTAAATACCATTAATCTAAACTTGAGGGTTTTTGTACACTAAAGCTAAAATTTCTTGTATATTAAAAATTAGTTTGTTCAGAACTATATCTAGCCAAATTTAGAAATCCCTAGTTTCACAATACAGAAAGATTTTTAAATCACAAATGTTCATTTCAATGTACACTAATAAGTGTTTTTCCCATAATCTCTCCTAAACCAAAAAAGGTATTATGAAAGAAGTTTTGGTCTTATATTTTCTAGAGAAACCATACAAAGATAGTATAAAATTTTTCTGACAATGAGTGAATTATCAATTATACACATCTTTGTATTTTGCTTTGGGGACACATCTATACAGAATTCATTTATACATAAATATATTTCTATCCATATGAATTTTCATGTATTTACACAAATTTGAACACTTTATATTTTCTTCTTTAATTATGTATTATTGGATTCTGCCCCATTTAAAAAGCAATAGAGCAATATAGTTTCTCAAGAAGAAAATCTCTTCCTTCTTGCATACAAATGACAGCCTCCTCAAAATAGGAGAGTGTATTGTCTGACATATATTCCAGACGCATAAACACACACATATGAACATGCACACACTCCTATTTAATAGAAATGGAAACCGTGAAAGTTCTATTGTGCTAATTTCCTATTAACAATATCCTTTGCCTTACAGAAGCCTTTCACTTTTATGAGATTCCACTTATTAAGAATTAATTTTAGAGCCTGAGACATTAGTGTTTTGTTCAGGAAATTTTCCACAGTGCCAATGTGTTCGAAGCTCTTTCCCACTCTCTATTCTATTTGATTCAGTATCTAGTTTTATGTGGAGGTCCTTAATTCACTTAGAATTGTGTGTGTGTGTACATGCACACACACACACTTCTAGTATATATATATATATATATATATATATATATATATATATATATACATCCTTTTACAAATATCTTTCATCTTATTTTATGGAAAATGAGTAAGCTTCTTCTTTATAGGCCATAATCATAATATGTATGTGTGAGTTTTTTTCTTTGTAGTGCCCTGTAGACTAAACACTCTTGCTTAAACCCTGAGTTCCAAAAACAGATTAAAACAAGCAATTTCATTAAACAAACACACAAACACCTTAACTGAAAAGATTACTATTTCAAACTCTCTCTGGAATAAACTGACTTACATATGAAAGACCAGGAAGGCTTCTTAGCATTATGAAAATGAGAAAATGCAGCCTTTTCCATAAGAAGCATCTCCAATCTGTCTGATGTTGTCTGATAGCGAAATATTCACATTTATTGAATGAAAGCAATGGTAAAATGAAAGTCTTGCGTGATTATTGGTCTGTGCAATAAATAGCATTAAATATTAATAATACATATTTAATATAGTAATATATTTACATTGATTACTTTTCTATATTAAGATTTCCCTTTCTTTACTGTACTCATTCTGAAAAGTATTGCAGAAAGTCCAGCTTCTGTAACTGTAGGCAGAAATCAGCAGACCATAAGACTATACAGAACTAGGATCCCTTCTCTGAACAAACATCATGAAAGAAGTAAAAAAAGAACTCCCCCAAAAAGCAAATGCAGAAATTTTCAGTTGAAGAATGACAAAAAGATATGCAAGTCAATTCATGAATACTAAGCACTGTTGCTTTAAAGATTCAATTATTACTGTTGACAATTCTCAGGGAACTGTCTTACCCTAGTTTTCAAGGCATTTTTAGAAAGGAAAGCAGCAGCCACATTACTAGCTATGGTCTCTATAATCCTTATCACTGTATGTATATATACATATATAATTATAGCTAATGTTATCTTTTCAGAAATAATGAAAGAACTTTCTTTAAAACATAATCATAATCTCTCTATAAAAATCCATTAAATAAACAAAAATAACCAGAGGACTTTTTTTTCTTCCATTTGCCTGATTATGTAGAAGATATTTTATTCCCAGCCAAGTTATAAGTAAAGAAGGTCTGGCCCAGATATTAAGACCTACAGCCTACTAATGTCTGCTGAAAGAGGGAGGGGTAGTCTTCTCCAGGAATGAGATTTCTGATAGTTCATTAGTGGACATCCATAAGCATGAGTTCGTATGAGCACAACTAAATGAACTCAGCAGGAGTTGTGGGTATATATGTGTTTGCATGTGCATGTGTGTACTTTGTATGTTACATGATAGTAACAATAACTGAGGAAAAGGATTTGCAGGCAGAATGTTGGACTTAAGTAATATAAATACATTACTCATATATGAGCTTCTCAAAATGACAAAATATGTAAATGCTATAAGACTCTCCAGTTTAAAAAGCAAAAGAAAAAAGAAAACTGAAATTTTACTTTTTTGTGGAACTATTGCTCAAAGAACTCCCACATGTAAGGGTTAGCATACACTATGGGAAAAGCAGTGGAAATTTTGTAGGAGCAAGAAGATTAGGAAATTTTCTGTGAGATTGTCTCCTAATAAGGTCAGAATCTATGCCCATGTCACTATCACTATTGCCTAAGGTGATCTGAACAATGACAAGAATAACAGACACATCAAAGTGTAGAAAGGAATGTCTAGGAAGGGGGATTTTGTCCTATATAAAAGACTAAAGGCAAGTAAAGAAGACTGAGAATAGAAAAATAGTCTTCCTTCATGGAAGAACATACAAACAGCTATGCAATACTAACTTGCCAGCTCAGAAAATAGTAAGATTAAACACACTGAATAGACTTATTCATATTCATATATATTTAGGAATAGACATGTCTATATATAGACATTTATCAATGTAATAATAATTAACAAAAAGAAAGGCCATGAATTTGGAAAAAAAAAAGCAAGAAGGTTCAAATATGGGAAGTTTTGGAAGGAGAATGGGAAAAGGGAAATTGTGTAGTTATACTACATTTCAATTATACTACATTTTCAAAATTAAAAGAACAAAAGTAAGTATATTATAAAAACTAATTGTTAAATGATTCTAATGGATGGTTTCTGTTTTATTATTCGTGTTTTTCATGGTGCTTAAATGAACTAAATGTCTCATTGGAATCCCCATTATATCACCGGAGAACTCACATGACAATAGGAAAAAAGGAAAAAGAAAACTGACTTTCAGAGTTGAACCTCTGACATACATATGCATGCTGTGGCACTCACAACAAAGAGCTACACACAAACACACATGGTTACACAGACACAAACACACTAAATAAATGCATAAATTTATTCCCTGACATACATACATTCTATAAGTAAATAAAAGCAATTTTCTAAAATCAACTTTTTTCTGCTTTTAATTTGAGGCTTCTAATGGAATTAAAAATGTCATGAATTTATAATTTAAAATATTTTACCATGATTTTTGAAATTGTACTATTGAAGATTTCTGCTTTTTTATTCTTTATGATTTCAGAATTGATTTACTAAATTTATTAACCATTACCATTATTTGATAATCAGAAAATTGCCTTTTTTTGTAGCAGAAATAAAATAGGCTCATATAGATGTTCCAAAGGATAGCAAGAATATTTGATCTATCCATATCTTTAAATATGTAAAATACCCTTTTAAGAATGTAATTTCTTAAATATGTAATGTTGAGACTGAACCAGAACTGATGTCAAACCAGAAGTGATTCACCATCTTACAGGAACAATGACCCCTGCAGAGCAATAACATCATGATTCAACCAAGTGTTTATACACCAAACTTTAACTGCCTATAAATATGTAGGATAATGAGTAGCGAATCACATAAAATACAAGCAACTTCGAGGCTCTTCCTCACTTTCTCCTCTATAAGTTTCAGTGTCTCTGGTTTTATGTGGAGTTCATTGATCCACTTAGATTTGAGCTTTGTACAAGGAGATAAAAATGGATCAGTTTAAATTCTTCTACATGCTAACCACCAATTGAGCCAGCACCATTTGTTGAAAATGCTGTGTTTTTCCACGGGATGGTTTTAGTTCCTTTGTCAAAGATCAAGTGACCATAGATGTGTGGATTCATTTCTGGGTCTTCAATTCCATTCCATTGATCTACCTGTATGTCACTGTAACAGTACCATGCAGTTTTTGTTTTATTTTTTTATCACAATTTCTCTGTAGTAGAGCTTGAGGTCAGGGATGGTGATTCCATCAGAGGTTCTTTTATTGTTGAGAGTGGTTTTTACTATCCTAGGTTTTTTGTTACTCCAGATGAATTTGCAAATTGTTCTTTCTAACTCTTTGAAGAATTGGTCTTGTGAAGGTTATATGCCCCAGTATAGGGGAATGCCAGGAAGCAGGAGTGAGTCAGTTCTTAAGCCAGGGGAGAGGGGAGAGAAGAGGGGGAGAGGGGGAGGGGGGAGAGGAGAGAGAGGGGGGGAGAGGGGAGGGGGGAGAGGGGAGAGAGGGGGGGAGAGGGAAGAGAGGAGAGCAGAGAGAGGAGAGGATAGGGGATTTTTCAGAGGGGAAACTAGGAAAAGGGAAAACATTTGAAGTGTAAATAAAGAAAATATATAATTAAAGAAAAAGAAAACAAATGAACAATTAAAAAAAAAAAAAAGAATACAAGCAACTTAAGACTGAAGTAAAGGCCTTGCCTGTAGTTGCCTAAAATATAAGGGAAAAACAGGACCTTGTCCCAAGGCAGACACTGAGCTTTCTATTTTGGGAAGTCTTTAAAAAGAAGAGAAATGTAAAGTGCAGAGCTGTCAGCCTCAACCCTGGAGTGGGACAAACAGCATCTGCCAATTGTGCTTTATTACATAATCAAGCACTGGAATTTTCCTCAGAGGACTCTAGGCTGCAGTTGCCATGGATACAGTTGAAACATAAAGGCAAATTTACCAAATTTCAGGGAATTCATATTTACATATGGAAAGATAAGGAAGCCAGCACACAGTTCGACGCAAATTTTGCCTCACAGAGAGCGTTCCCAATCAATGTGATTTATTAAACTCATACTGAGTCTTCACATTATGATTATCAATATGACCAAATCAGCAGCCAATGGTGCCCTTCCATTGCACACATGTTTAATCAGTGACGGATACAGGCATAGTTTCAGGGGCAATTAGAGAAATTAGAAAAAATCTATAGAACATTTGGAATAAAGTTTTTGAAGTTTGTCTAATGAAATGCATTTTGTTCAATCAATACAAACCAGCAGGGGCAGAGTTATCTAGTTATTCCCAGCCATACATTCTGATATAGATTGTGGGGCATGCAGTGTAAAGCCTTCCCTTAGTCTTTCCCTTTTAAAGGTGTACAAACTAATAGGACTGTTTGTTTGTTAATTTTGTTCTGAAAATGACAACTAAAGAAAGAGAATACAAATTAAAATAGTTATACACTTGAATTGGGACACTGATTCTAATATAGGATTAGAGTTGTCCCTTTCTCATAAATGGTGTAAATGTTTCTCATACACATGTAATTATTTTTTGTTAGTATTGTACTTATTTTCATATACTGCAACTATCATGAATTTCTCCTAAAGAGAGCTTCAGGCCTCAGGAGTGTTACTTACATCCAACCGCATGTTAAACATAACTATATGCCTTTGTTCAGTGAGCCGTCTTAAATAGGAGGAACATTAGTTGAAAAGATGAACAAATTAAGTACAGGATGAGGTTACAAGAGGATAAGGGGAGGGGGACACAATTACCATAATACATTATACACAGGTAAAAAACTGTCTAAGATCTTAATAACTGACTATGTTTATTACCTTAACATTTTGTGCATTCTTATTTAGTATATATCACATCACATACATAATTAGTTATGGAGATGGATATAGTAGATAAAATATCTATGCCACCTTTAAAAATTTTTAATGGTAAAACTTTGGGGTAACTAATATGTTAATTATTTAATTCCTTTCTACTTAGAATAGAATAAAATCCATGCATACTATCATTTAATGATATATATAACATTGGGTATTTATATGTGAATATATGAACATCTGTGCAGCATGTATACATTCTCTATCTCTTGTGTGTGTGTGTGTCGTGTGTGTGTCTAATTATGGCTGAGATTCTTAAAACTTTCTAGGCTATAGAATTGATTGAAGATTACATGGAATAAATATTTCTATTTTGTTTTTGAAATGTATGCAGACTATTATCATTCATTTCATTTTAAATGAAGCTTTCTTGTTTCTATGATACCTAAAAGTTTTTATTTAAAATGTATATATTTTTGTTTAGTTTTCTTCCCCAAACTCGTCACAGATCCTCTCATGTCCCTGCCTTCCCAATTTCATTATCATTCTCACACTCCTTTTCTCAAAGAAAAAATAAGCAATCAAACATCAAAGAAACACAGATAAATAAAGTATAACAATACCAAACAACATCAACAAAAGCATGCACACACACAAACACACACAAACACACACACACAAAGAGTACATTTGTGCTACCTAATAATCCTGGGTATGTGACCTCATATGTTTTGTCACTGATATAACCAATGACATCCAACAATTTGAGAAAACTGACTGTAGGCATACATTTTTGCAACCTACCTTACAAGGGTTCTAGCTCTTCTCTTTAACTACCACCCAGAAGAGGTAGTAGAAAAGACATGTCCAGCTATAATGTTTTGGGTGATGAGCTTGACCTTCTTTGGCATCAGGTCAGTGCTGTAGCAAACAGCAAATATGATTCAGCAGCTGCAGACCAGTCCTCTAGGCAGCCAGACACTAGGCACAAGCCAGTAGCTACAGTCCAGTCTTTTCAGCAAGCAGACACCAGGCAGCTGTCGTTCGATTGTGAAGAAACCAAATGGCTCAAGAATTGGCCTAAGACAGGGCTGTAGAGACAGCAAGCTGCTGCTGAGACCTTAAAAGCAGTTCCTGGGAGAGTTTTTCTCAATGGTAGCGTTACTAGAAGTTGAGTTCAACAATGCTATGTTTGGCGAACCATTACATAAGTGTCTTTAGTGAAGAATAGTGAGGTGGAAATACTAAATCACTGATCAGTGTTCGTCTCCAACTGTCTGTGGGGTCATATTTATACTTCTTCATCCCAGGTCCTTTCATGTGTTTGCTATATCAAAACATTCTCTCACCTGTGTCTGCTTCAGGAAAACATTATTTCACGTATTTGCTTTAGCAAGACATCCTTTCATCTGTGTGCCCCAGAAAAACATCATTTGACGTAACTAACTTTCTAAAGAAACTATGGGGGCTGGTGAGATGGCTCAGTGGGTAAGAGCACCCGACTGCTCTTCCGAAGGTCCAAAGTTCAAATCCCAGCAACCACATGGTGGCTCACAACCACCCGTAATGAGATCTGATGCCCTCTTCTGGAGTGTCTGAAGACAGCTACAGTGTACTTACATATAATAAATAAATAAATCTTAAAAAAAAAAAAAAAAAAGAAACTACAAGTTTCCACTTCAACTGATGTTCCCTTTTCTGGCAGCTATCAATTGCAAATAGCTTCATGTGTGCAGATTTCTGTAAACATCCCCTCCTCAAGGTTTGGAGTTTGTCTGGTTTTGACACTGACTTTGAAAGATGTGCAAATTGGAGTACAAATATTATAAGAGTTGGAAAGTGAAAATTTTGGAGGTGTAGGAAGGAGCAGACATTGGCAATTAGTGAGCAGAGAGTCAATTTAAAGGATGGTTCATTAATCATAAGACCACAGAAGAAATGTCACCCAAAAGCAGAAGTCACAAGTGTGAGACACCAGAATTTGGACTATTGAAGACTAGATTGGCTATCAAAGTTATTAAACAATATGAGAAGATAGAGTATTAAATGAAGATATATGTAAGAGAATAAGGCACATGAAATCACCCAGAGCTTGAAGAATGAGCGTTTGCTCTCTTAGTTTACCTAAGTATTGAATTTTTAACAATACACAATGTTCATGAAAATGATACCTTTTGTTGTGTGGTCTTTAGCTGTTGGAGGGAGTGCTTTCAGCCCAGACTAGAAAGTAAATTAAAGTTTATATTTGTACACTATATTACATTTGTTATAATTTTATTTCAGTAAATAATTAATAGTATAATATCATAGAGTTTCTGGTAACACATATAGTTAATTCCCCTCTATGCTTCCTCCTCCTGTATTTATCTCTGCCCGTCCTTCATAAGCCCTCCATTTTTAATTTTTTTCTACCAAATCACTTGTATCCTGCTGTACCCCTTCATTTTACTCCCTTTCTATTTTAATCTTCTATTTTTCTAAAAAGACCATCCTTTCGCATTTCCTTGATCAAATTACTTAACACCAACTCAGTAAGAGTGATGACATGCCTAGAGCTGAAAACTGACCTAATGTCTCAGTTGTAGTGAAATCATGGTTATTGGACAAGACTCTACAGCTACTAATATACTAAACCAGTGTAATACCGAACAAGAAACTAAACGTTTATCTTTCTACCGACACATAAATGCAGTCTTTATCCCTCATCAAGGAAACTTCACTTTGTAAAAGATGAAGACCATTACATAAAATTACAAGCAATCAAAATACACATATGTGGAACTCACCTCAAATGGACATACCTTCACCTCATATGCTTTAGGTAACATTTCTAAAGAGCCGGTGGAGATATTGTAAAATTCAAAAGTTTCAGGGGTTTCAATGTGTGATTGTTTCGGTTATTAAAAGCTATACCCATAAAGTCTCACCAACACGATAACCCAAACATGAGCTGAATAAGGACAACATCTATAGACACACTAAACTGGAATTAAAAAGGCCTTGAGGCCTCAAATCCATCTAAAGACTTATAGACAACTGAATAAAACTGTAACTGGCAGAGGTGGTCCTCCCCAGGAAAGAGAATGCTAACTGTGTTGTCTAGTACAAAGTGATATGCTCTGAAAATATATATACATATAATATTTTAGGGACTATGTATGTTAACTTAGGAATATACATGTATATACAATATGCACACACACACACACACACATGTGCATGCACGCATGTGTGTGTGTATGTGTGTTTGTGTGTGTGTGTGTGTGTGTGTGTATGTGTGTGTGTGTGTGTCTGTGTGTGTGTCTGTGTGTGTGTGTCTGTGAGTGTGTGTGTGTAGTCATAGTTGATGAAAAAGAGTACATGAATAAAAATTAGACCTGGGAGGAGAATATAGAAAGGTTTTGAGTAAGGAAAGGAATACAGGTTGTAAATAAAATACAATCTCAAAAGTACACAGCAAAAATATTTTTACAAAGAGATTTCTTAAGAAGGTTAAGGTCAAAGCCTCATATCTTGAAAGTTTCTTTCACTTTCAACAGCATTAACCCTGGTGGGCCTAAACCACAGCATCTATTAACATGCATTTAACCTCGTATATAATGCCTTTTTCATCTCTATTTACATACTTATGTCTAAACTGATAACCAGGATAGCTTATTTTCTTTTATCCTTTGTTGCCTTTCTTGAACGTATGTTCTGATCTCAGATCCAATCCATGTCTGTCTGTAGACTGCAACACAACAGAGCCTTTAGAAGCCAACAAAACCTCAATTATACTTATTTCTTAGTTAACCTCTATTTTCATGTCATGTACATATATATTTTCACTACAGCATAATAATAATACAACCTATAAAGAAAGTGTATGTCTAAAAACAATTGTTTACTACTATTCGCCTGAAAATGATTTTCATTGAAATGGCCAGTTTGTCCTTGAGAAATAATCAAGAAATTGCAGTATTTTGAAATTACATTTCAGGTTGAGTCTCAGAAGGAATATTCAGGAGAGATTTTTAAGATGTTAAAGTAGTTCATTAATTATTTTCTATGTTTTATAAAGGAGAAAATTGTGAGCATAAGTCAAAAAGTCAAGTTTATTTCTATTAATATACTTCATGTGAATTGTGTTTGATTGTCTTGAATAGGATGCTATCAAATTATTGAATGAATTTTTGTAATTCCAAGATTACATCTTATCCTAACCAATTATATAATTCCATTTTTATGACAAACAAGTGTTAAAACTCTCAATAAATAGAATAAATAAAAAATTTAAAATATATTGTAAAAACTATAGAAAGCAAAACTTGAATCTTTGTCATCTGATAATTGAGGGTAAACCTGAATCAAGGAACAACAGAATGTTCTGAGTACTTGAGTGAAATTCATGAAGCATCATATCTTTGTCCTGAAGTCAATGAGGTCACTTTTGGCAAGGTCTGGATCATTGATTTGCTGTCTCTGTCTGCCAGGAAAGGATTACAAACCCATGTTTCAATTTTAAGGTCATCTGAGCAAAAGTAACCTTCTACAGTTTTCTTCAGGGTTTCCAAATATCTGCAGGTTTCTGTCTGCAAATGAATTAAATGGAATTTGCATAGTTGTCCCTCGCAAGTGCTTTTAATATGGCAGCATCCAAGCATGGTCAGAGTGGTGTTCCCTGTTATTACCTGTCACACTAGAATTTTTAAGCCTTTTCTTCCTTTACATTTATAAAATGTGACACACCTAGCAGACTTACCCTTGTTTTTCCTCTTGATTTTCTTGTATACCCCTATTCATTTTGAAATTGCTGAGGAAAGAGACCTTTATTTTGAAAGAATGAAGTTCCTGCTAGCTTTTAAGTATAATTTGTTTCATCATATGCTCTGATTTGCTCTATTAAACCAGCAAACAACTCATGGTTGGGAAACTGTACTTTTCCTATCACTTCTTACAAATCCACTTGAAAAGATGTCATGGTTTAGCTAGAGAAACAATTTCATGGAGGATACAACAAAAGCAAATGTATCTGAGTCACACAGCAGTTTTAATCACTGTAGTGTTCATGCTCTGTGAAAACAAATGTGCCCTGGCCAAGTGGGGTATTTCCATCTTCAAAGAGTCCATAAAAATCCCATGAATTGTGAATAATCAAGCCAGTTTCATAAGAGAAAGAAATGCCTAGCGTTTTTCACACCTGAGCTCTTCATCACGTAGAAAAACAACCATAGGTTCAAGCTGATATTATTAGAGAATAAATTATCTATCAAGATAGATATCTCTGGCTAATCACCTTCATGTTTTGGAGGTAGGGTCTGAGCACCTCTAAGAATCACCATCAAAATATGAACAAAATGGATGTTGTATGATAAAATGTTATACAGCTAAATCACATGCAGGTTCATAGCTTTGTTTATTTCCAATGTGATTCATATTCACAAAATATTTGAACATCTTACTTCATTAAACAGACCGTTCTGAATGTATTCTTCTTTTAACAATGTGATAAGCAAATATTTTGTGCTCTAGAATGTTTAAGTTTTCATAAAACTATAGGTTTATTGGCTCACCCTGTACTTGAAGCTATGAGAACTCATTTTACAGTTTATTTGCGTTTGCTTTTGCCTTGCTGAATGTACAAAATACAACTTTATTTACTTTAATTGTTAGGTTTTTTTTTAATTTTCCATGGTCAATTGAAATAAGCTGAAGTTTGTATTTCAGTTTAAGCATATGTTTATACATATATAATAATAAAGGAATCTAGTTAAAGGAGATGTACATTCATAAGCATAAAAAAGGTACATCTTTAATAAATCTGATTTTTAAAACCAATTATATACACCTATTGTGATGAACATGAAAATTATATAAGGTGATAAAGACCTATAAATATTATACATACTGGCGAGAACATGTTCTTTGAATGCTTAAGTTGAGGATCCTACTGAAGAAGGTAGTATAAAGAATTAGTTAAATTTTGTGTCATAATGAGTATTAGCTACTATAAAAAATATGCTCATTACAAAAGTGACAATAATAATAAATATTATAAGGACTTCATTTTATCACATCAAAAATTGATACCAAAGGTCAACAGAAGTAGATTAGAGAGAAGGGAGACCACAGGAACATGTCAAAAAGGAAGATATTTGGAGCTTCACTCTGGAGAACACTCAGAGAGTGACCATTGCTATTAGCTGGTTCCATGGAAACCAGTGAGAAGTGATTGCTGAGCAAATTAAGAGTTATCAGGAGCCTGGTTGACTCAGACATATTTTGGCACCATTAAAAGCAATGCATTTTCTCAAAAGCCTACAATTTCTCAATTTTATGAAATATATGGTGACTTTCTCAGTAATTAAAGACAGTATGAATGTCTGCTGCTAACACTTTGCTTCCCAGCCTCCTAGAGAAACATATAAGCATCATGAGAAAATTGAATATCATGCTTTCTAATTCTTATTACAATGCTCATGTGCTAATATAAGAAGAAATAATGAGGAGAAATAAAATCCTTGAAAATATCAATGTTTTACAAAGATTACAATGTTCATTATTAAGTAGCAATAGCAATTTTGTCACATTTGCTAAGGTCTACAAATAATATTTTTTTCTCTTTTTTTGGAATAAAGTATTCTCTTTATTTACTTTATATATCATTTAATTTTTTTAGAAATACTTCTGAGAAAGATTCGTTTGGGTTTCCTAGAACTATTTCTTTTTATTTTTTTAATTAGGTATTTTTGTTTACATTTCCAATGCGATCCCAAAAGTCCTCCATACCCCCCCACTACGCCCCCCCCCACACACACACTCCCACTTCTTGGACCTGGCATTTCCGTGAACAGAGGCATATAAAGTTTGCAAGACCTATGGGCCTCTCTTTCCAAAGATGGCCAACTAGGCCATCTTCTGATACATATGCAGCTAGAAACACGAGCTCTGGGGGGTACTGGTTAGTTCATATTGTTGTTCCACCTATAGGATTGCAGACCCCTTTAGCTCCTTGGGTACTTTCTCTAGCTCCTCTACTGGGGACCCTATGATCCATCCAATAGAGGACTGTGAGCATCCACTTCTGTGTTTGCTAGGCCCCGGCATAGCCTCACAAGAGACAGCTATATCTGGGTCCTTTCAGAAAAATCTTGCTAGTGTATGCAATTCTGTCAGTGTTTGGAGGTTGATTATGGACTGGATCCCCAGGTATGGCAGTCTCTAGATGGTCCATCCTTTCTTCTCAGCTCCAAACTTTGTCTCTGTAACTCCTTTCATGGGTGTTTTGTTCCCAAATCTAAGAAGAAGCAAAGTGTCCACACTTTGGTCTTCGTTTAATGTTTTTAGCAAATTATATCTTATATCTTGGGTATCCTAAGTTTCTGGGTTAATATCCACTTATCAGTGAGTATATATTGTGAGAGTTCCTTTGTGATTGGGTTACCTCACTCAGGATGATGCCCTCCAGGTCCATCCATTTGGCTAGGAATTTCATAAATTCATTCTTTTTAGTAGCTGAGTAGTACTCCATTGTGTAAATGTATCACATTTTCTGTATCCATTCCTCTGTTGAGGAACATCTGGGTTCTTTCCAGGTTCTGGCAATTATAAATAAGGCTGCTATGAACATAGTGGAGCATGTGTCCTTCTTAACAGTTGGAACATCTTCTGGATATATGCCCAGGAGAGGTATTGGTGGATCATTCGGTAGTACTATGTCCAATTTTCTGAGAAACCACCAGACTGATTTCCAGAGTTGTTGTGCAAGCTTGCAATCCCACCAACAATGGAGGAGTGTTCCTCTTTCTCCACATCCTCGCCAGTATCTGCTGTTACCTGAGTTTTTGATCTTGGCCATTCTGACTGGTGTGAGGTGGAATCTCAGGGTTGCTTTGATTTGCATTTCCCTGATGATTAAGGATGCTGAACGTTTTTTTCAGGTGCTTCTCAGCCATTTGATATTCCTCAGGTAAGAATTCTTTGTTTAGCTCTGAGCCCCATTTTTTAATGGGGTTATTTGATTTTCTGGAGTCCACCTTCTAGAGTTCTTTTTTATATATTGGATATTAGTCCCCTATCTGATTTAGGATAGGTAAAGATCCTTTCCCAATCTGTTGGTGGCCTTTTTGTCTTATTGACGGTGTCTTTTGACTTACAGAAGCTTTGCAATTTTATGAGGTCCCATTTGTCGATTCTCAATTTTACAGCACAAGCCATTGCTGTTCTATTCAGGAATTTTTCCCCTGTGCCCATATCTTCAAGGCTTTTCCCTGCACACACACACACACACACACACACACACACACACACACACACACACATTTTCTTCACTTGGTTTTAGCCAAAAGACCAAGAAGTGATGACACATACATTTTCTTAAAAATAATCCCTGGAAGATGTTACTAGTTATTGCTTGTTAAGAAAAAATTTAAGTGGCTAGACTATACTCTACTTTATGATGTCTATTTTTGGTTGTCAACTTGAATTAACTAAAAACAAAAGCCTCTGTACCTGCTAGTGAGGAATTTTTAATTAATGAGATCATTTGAAGTAAGAAGACCCACCTTAAATTAGTCAGACCTGCTGGCAGTTTTTATAAGGTCTACAGAAGGAAGTAATGTAAGAACACAACCAGTATAAGAACATAATGAGAGTCTGTTAGCCTCTATCAGCAGACCTGGAAGACTAGCTCTCTCCTGAGATTACAACTCACACCACACAGAATGGCTAAGACCAAAAATTCAGGTGACAGCAGATGCTGGCATGGATGTGGAGAAAGAGGAACACTCCTCCATTGTTGGTGGGATTGCAAGCTTGCACAACCACTCTAGAAATCAGTCTGGCGGTTTCTCAGAAAATTGGACATAGTACTACCTAACGATCCAGCAATACCTTTCCTGAGCATATATCCAGAGGATGTTCCAACTGTTAAGAAGGACACATGCTCCACTATGTTCATAGCAGCCTTATTTATAATTGCCAGAAGCTGGAAAGAACCCAGATGTTCCTCAACAGAGGAATGGATACAGAAAATGTGATACATTTACACAATAGAGTACTACTCAGCTATTAAAAAGAATGAATTTATGAAATTCTTAGGCAAGTGGATGGACGTGGAGGGCATCATCCTGAGTGAGATAACCCAATCACAAAAGAACTCACATGATATGTACTCAGTGATAAGTGGATATTAGCCCAGAAATTTAGAATACCCAAGATATAAGATCCAATTTGCAAAACTCATGAAACTCAAGAAGAACGAAGACCAAATTGTGGACACTTTACCCCTTCTTAGAATTGGGACTAAAACACCCATGGAAAGAGCTACAGAGACAAAGTTTGGAGCTGAGAAGAAAGGATGGATCATCTAGTGACTGCCATACCTGGGGATCCATCCCATAATCAGCTTCCTAACCTTGACACCATTGCATACACTAGCAAGATTTTGCTGAAAGGACCCTGATATAGCTTTCACTTGTGAGGCTAGTCTTGGGCCTAGCAAATACAGAAGTGGACGTCAACTATTGCATGGATCACAGAGCCCCCAATGGAGGAGCTAGAGAAAGTACCCAAGGAGCTAAAGGGATCTGCAATCCTATAGGTGGAACAACAATATGAACTAATCAATACCCCCCAGAGCTCGTGTCTCTAGCTGCATATGTATCAGAAGATGGCCTAGTTGGCCATCAGTGGAAAGAGTGGTCCTTTGGTATTGCAAACTTAATATGCCTCAGTACAGGGAAATTCCAGGTCCAAGAAGTGGGAGTTGGGGGTAGAGGGGAGTAGGGGCGGAGGGCATGGGCGACTTTTGGGATAGCATTGGAAACATAAATGAAGAAAATATCTAATTAAAAAATATTTTCAGTAAAAAACAAAAACAAAAACAAAAAAACCGCGATGAGAGAATGTTGTGGATGATCCTGGTGTTGTTTATATTTTGATTCTAATTCCATTCTCCTGGGAAGGGTTGTGGACAAGGACTGAGTCACATACTTAGGTGACTTCTTATGAACTAATCCTCTAGTGAATAAAGGAGTCAATAACTAGGCAAGTAGGTGGTACTTCCAGGTTGGACTGGGAAGAGAAGAAGGAGCAGAGTGTTAGAATCTTTCGGAATGGGGATACTTTAAGAGCAAGACTTACCTGCTAGAGTTTTCCAGAATCATGGTGGATCTACCAGGATTTGCCACCATAGGAATCAGATGGTATAAAGCTTACAAGATTAGGTTTTAGTTGTGACACCAAGGGATTGGTTACCATTGTTTCTGAGCTAAGTTTGTGTGGTGTTTTTCTTGCGGGGACTTGGCTGGGTTCCAGAGAGAAAGGTACAGATGTAAAGCATGTGTTTGCCTTATGTGCATCACCAAGGCTGTGGGGTTATTGTATTGCCCGAGCTTTTGTTCCCACTGGAAAGAACATGCTCAGGACAACCGGAATCTTCTGCAGCAAAAGCTTTATTACTTACTTCTTCAGGAGCAAGAGCGAGAATGGCAAAACCCCGTCCCTTTTAAGGAGAATTATCCTCTGCCTAGGACATGTTGCTCCCTGATTGGCTGCAGCCTATAGGCCGAGTTGTCGTCACGGGGAAGGCAGAGCACATGGAGTGAAGAACTACCCTGGCACATGCGCAGATTATTTGTTTACTACTTAGAACACAGGATGTCAGCTCCATCTTGTAATGGCGAATGTGAGGGCGGCTCCCCACATTATTGAAATATGGAGTTGGTGTGGTGGTGGTGATGATATGCTTGTGAAAACCTAGCAAGGTAATGGAGAGATTTTGGAGTTCTGAGGGCCATTGTCCACCAGTACATGGCCGGCCATGCTACCAGGAGAGAGAGTGGCCAGCAGTAGCATGGGAAGCCTGCTGGTCATTTTTTAATATTTCTTTCAACAATAGAGGTCTTTAAATAAGAAATTAACAATTCCCTAAAGAAATCCAGTAAAACACAAACAACTGGACAAAATAAGCCCCCTAAAGAAAGCAAAGAAAGCCAAGTGGTGTGGGCAAAAAACAAAATGAAATGAATAAAACTGTTCAAGATCTGAAAATGGAAATCGGAGCAATAAAGGAAACACAAACTGAGGGAGTCCCAGAGATGGAAATCTATGGACGCAAACAAGAACTACAGACAAAAGAAGCACCAACATAATACAAGAGATCGAAGACTAATACACAAAATACATAAAGAACTCAAAAAACTAGATATCAACAAATCAAATACCCCAATTTTAAAAATGAGATACAGATCTAAAAAGAATTCTCAATAGAGGATTCTCAAATGGCCAAGAAAAAACTGAAAGAAATGCTCATCCATCTTAGTTATGAGGGAAACTCAAACAAAACAACTCTGAGATACCATCTTACACCTATCAAGATAGTTCAAAAGCACAATTCTATGGAGTAAGAGGAAGACTCCTCCATTGCTGGAGTTAGTGCAAATTTGTACAGCCACTTTGGAAATCATTATGACAGTGTCCAAGGAAATTGGTAATGTATCACTATAAGACCCAGCTATACCACTTCTGGGCATATATACAAAAAACACTCCTGCTTACCAAAAGGTCACATTCTCACCTATGTTATTAGCAGCTTTATTCGTTGTATCTAAAAAGTAGAAACTCCTAGGTGTCTATCAACTGAATAATGGGAAAAGACAATGGGGTACTTTTACACAATGGCATATTACTCACCTGTAAAAAATGTTTCATGCCATTTCCAGGAAAATGAATAAGACTAGAAAAAAATCATCCTGAGTGACGTAACCCAGATTCATAAATAGAATCCTGGTGTGTACTCACTTTTAAATGGATATTAGAGGTAAAGTAAAAGTTAACCGTGCTACAATTGCAGCAATCCACGAACTCAGAGAGGCTAAGTATAAAAGAGAAGTGTGGGGGATTAATGAATTTCCCTGGGAGGGAGAAATGTAATAGAGTTCAGGAGTTGGCTTGGGGAAGATGGGGATGGGAACTCAGTGTATCAGAGAATGTGAGGAGTAAGGAGTGAGAGAGAGAACTGAAAATGGGTAGTATTTCAAGGTGAGCTAAAAACCTAATGCAATGAAAACTTCCGGGAATCTGCTAAGTCTGCTAATATACTTACATAGAGTATCTATGCTAGTATGCATATACAGATGCTGCATCAGCCAATTTCTTCAATCAGGCTAGACATTCAGTGGAGGGATTGGGGCTCTAACCCAACCACAAAACCTTCAACCTACAAATTTTCCTGTTTGCAAGATGTGCTGCGGTCATACAATAGACAAAGAACTTGTGGGAGTGGCTTAACTATTGTTACCAATGCCATGAGAGGGAGCCCACACTTGACACTGCCTGGCAAGTCAGGAACCAGAGGACAGATAGAGCATACACCTAGGATAGCATCAAACAAGACCAAAGAAAAAAACCAAACAAAAAACAAAAACAAAACAAAACTAAACAAAACAAAAAAAAAAAAAACAAAAACAAAAAAACCAAAAATGTCAATGAAATGATACTGAATGATACCCCACTCTACTTAATGACCAAAGCCTAGCATAATGACCATCAGAGAGGCTTCATCAAGCAAGTGATTGGAGCAAATACAGAGATCCACAGCCAAACATTATGTGGTGCTGGGGGAATCCTGTGGAAGAGGGCTGACCCCTAGAGCATAATGAACTCCACAAAGTCAAGAATTTAAGACATTCTTTGCAAATAAAAGTACTATCTGTTTTGAGTTACAAATTTATTCTATCTATATTATTTCCTAGTTAATGTTCTAAAAGTATTAGGAAATGTATATTGCATGTGTTATTGTTTGTAGAAAATGAATTATTCATTAGTCCAGAGGAATTAGATGTTCTAGAAAACCCAGCAACAGTAACTTAAAGAATAAAACCCCACAAACATCTATGTATCCACTAGAAACTAATAATGCTGAAAATACATCCTACTTCTCTAAATTTTTTATTGTATTCTCTCTCTTTATGTGGGTCAATGGGCTATGCACAGACAGCCTGGTTTCCAGTCAAGCTGAGGTCTTGAACCCCGGTGAACCCCGGTGTTGGAAATTTCCACCTAAATGAGACAGTAGGCATTCAATCATGTCTCCTGGACTCTTGGTCCTGTCCAAGTTACTACCCCCACAGCCCCCACAGGAGAGGTATGTGGCTGTTAGTCACATAGACAATGTCCTAAGCTTCTGGTCTTCTGGCTAGACACCTCCTCAGTTACATAGCAACAGCAAGATAACAAGCCCACTTTTAGAGGGGCTGTTTGGCCCATTCTTGCTCTCTTACCAGGCTGGCCTTGAACTCAGAAATCTGCCTGCCTCTGCCTCCCGAGTGCGCTGGGATTAAAGGTGTGTGCCACCACACCTGGCTCCATCCTCGCTCTCTCAAGCTTTTACTTTCCTTAATTTCTCTCTAAGCTTTTACCTCTATCTCTCTAAGCCTTCACCTTTCTTACTCTTTAACTCTCTTTCTCTCTTCCCCTCCCCCTGTCTCTCCTCTTTGCCATGGTCAGTCTCTTTCTTTTTATCATCTCTATTTCTCCCCGCCTTCCTACAATAAAGCTCTAAAATCATAGACTGTCACTGTTCGTCAGGGCCCGGACTAAAGTCACTTGCCTGCATAGAACCACCTAGCGCCCCCTCTCTGTCTCCTTATCTCCAGGGCCTAGTGCTGCGAAGGGGTCCTTATTTTGTTCTCAGCTCCTCTGTTGTATCCAGTGTGGGATGCCAGAGACTGAGAATCTGGAGCACGGGGGCTGCCCCTTTTCCATCCATGCCTTGTTGGGTCAATGGCTTCACACAGACAGATCTACTCCCTGCCCCCAGGCCACTTGGAAAGCCTCCAGCAGTCCTCCTGCTTCAGCCTCCCCAGAGCACCAGAACTCTGGCCTGAGGCAGGCTCTCTCCCTCCCCCTCTTCCCATATACCCATGGCCCCACATCTGTATTTGTATAGATAAAGTTAATTTTGTAATGTTTTAAAAGAAAGACTGTCTTAGTATTTACCTTAAATTAATAATGCCTCATGATTCAGCAAAAATATTACAAAATTTCAATTTTAAAAGTTGAATGTCAGCCTGGCAGTGGTGGCACATGCCTTTAATCCTAGCACTTGGGAGGTAGAGGCAGATGAATTTCTGAGTTCCAGTCCAGCCTGGTCTACAGCGTGAGTTCCAGGACAGCCGGAACTACACAGAGAAACCCAGTCTGGAAAAACCACCATCAACAAAAAGTTGAATGTCTTTTGTCTTGTAGTTTAAATTTATTCTATACATTTCTTCATTTCCTCACAATTATAGCCATTATAGCTCTCCATGGCCTCTCAAATTATGGCCTCATTATCACTGATTGTGCTTACATGCATAGGTGCATATTTATATACATATATTTTCAAATATAATTTACTCTAGAATGATGTTACATACAAACACATATTTACATGGCTGGACATTTGGCATTTGATAGCCAGTTTGATATGATAACCAATTAATGTGTTCTTGCTTGGAGAAGACTACATCCCAAACTTCCTTAGTTCCTCTAATGCTTTGTTGAGAATGCAGGCCACATGAGTATGTTGAAGCCTGATGAACGTCTCCCTGTTCTGTCATTGATTCCTACCAATCCTTGTCTTGAGCATGCTCAATGTACACAGCTACATTTGGTAGAAGATTGTGATTCTAAGGGATTTTTCATGTGTAGGAAAGAGCATTTATCAGCTCTTTATCTTTATGCTCTCACATGCATTCTTCACTATACTGAAAATTGTTACCTGAGCCTTTCCTACTACTATAAAATTTCTATTTAGGACTGAGAACTCAGCAGTTGCTTATTTTCAGCCTCTTGAGCAGTCAGTCATGCTACAAGTCAAGCAATCTTGAGCCACAGCAATGAGAAGTTTATCTAAGTAGAGTTAAAAGGAACATTTGTCTGAGTCCAAACACAGTATCTAGCAATTACTTAATAGCAACATCAAAGTAGATATAAAATAGCAGTAAATTTGTCACTGAGGCCTAAGACCTTCTTGACCATGGTGTTTTGACTGAGTTTATGGCACCAGATATAAAATATAAAATGTGTCATAACACACTCTGGGAATTTATTCAGCTATTAAGAAAAAATAAATTATGAAATTTACATATTTTTAAAAAAATATTTATTATTTTTATTATTATTATTATTACATATTTTCCTCAATTACATTTCCATTGCTATCCCAAAAGTCCCCCATACCCCCCCACTTCCCTACCCACCCATTCCCATTCTTTGGCCCTGGCATTCCCCTGTACTGGGACATATAAAGTTTGCATGTCCAATGGACCTCTCTTTCCAGTGATGGCCGACTAGGCCATCTTTTGATACATATGCAGCTAGAGTCAAGATCTCCGGGGTACTGGTTAGTTCATAATGTTGTTGCACCTACAGGGTTGCAGATCTCTTTAGCTCCTTGGTTACTTTCTCTAGGTCCTCCATTGGGGGGCCCTATGATCCATCCAATAGCTGACTGTGAGCATCCACTTATGTGTTTGCTAGGCCCCTGCCTAGTCTCACAAGAGACAGCTATATCAGGGTCCTTTCAGCAAACACTTGCTAGTGTATGCAATGGTGTTATCGTTTGAAGGCTAATTATGGGATGGATCCCTGGATATGGCAGTCTCTAGATGGTCCATCCTTTTGTCTCAGCTCCAAACTTTGTCTCTGTAACTCCTTCCATGGGTGATTGTTTCCAATTCTAAGAAGGGGCAAAGTGTCCACACTTTGGTCTTCGTTCATCTTCAGTTTCATGTGTTTTACAAATTGTCTTTTATATCTTGGGTATACTAAGTTTCTGGGCTAATATCCACTTATCACTGAGTACATATCATGTGAGTTCTTTTGTGATTGTGCTACCTCACTCAGGATGATGCCCTCCATGTCCATCCATTTACCTAGGAATTTCATAAATTCATTCTTTTTAATAGCTGAGTAGTACTCCATTGTGTAAATGTACCACATTTTTTGTATCCATTCCTCTGTTGAGGGGCATCTGTGTTCTTTCCAGCTTCTGGCTATTATAAATAAGGCTGCTATGAACATAGTGGATCATGTGTCTTTCTTACCGGTTGGGGGATCTTCTGGATATATGCCCAGGAGAGGTATTGCGGGGTTCTCCGGTAGTACTATGTCCAATTTTCTGAGAAACCGCCAGACTGATTTCCAGAGTGGTTGTACAAGCTTGCAATCCCACCAACAATGAAGGAGTGTTCCTCTTTCTCCACATCCTCGCCAGCATCTAAATGGATGAAAATGAAAGTATTATACTGAGAGAAGTACTGTAAGCACAGAAAAAGACAAATGCCCCTCTCTCTATCATATGTGATTTCTACTTCAAAAATTTTAGAATGGGGTGCTTAATTTTGATACTTGTGTAAGGGATGAAATTCAAAAGAACTTTTGGAGTGGGGGCACACAGCTGTTACCCAGAGCTTATGACTTCAACCATGGATATACATACATACATATATATATATATATATTCTCATGCATATGGGTATTTTGCCTGTGTGTATTTCTGTTCATCACTTTCATGCCTGATACATGTAGAGCCAGGAAATTAGATTACCCCTAACTGGAGTTATGTATGGCAATAAGGCACCATGTGGGTTCTGGGAACCAAACATAGTTGCTCTGTAAGGGCAGTAAACTGTTCTTAGCCACTGAGCCATCTTCCATGGGTGAATGGGTTTACTGTACCAAGTATGATTCTTTACCATAGAATGAGGCCTCAGATATAATCAGCACAGCCAGTTATCCCCATACCAATTGGACTACTAGTATTGTGCAGTAGGCAGATCTTACCTGGTAGACTTGTATTCTAGTTCATAGCATTCACAGCTGTTAAAATGATGTCTTTCCTCTCCCAGCATCTTGTACAGCACCCTTGGGCCTTGTGAAAGCTAATTAACAGGGAAGGAGCTCAATTGTAGCTTGGTTTCTCTATATTTTGTGCTCAAGACATTTAGTGTTTTGAGCAATAGCTTCATGTGAAATTACATTAGACAAAAACTAAGAGGAATCCCATGAGTGTGTTTTGATGTTTGGGGGTGTCTCTGAAACCTCTATTGTCAAAACCTTATAAGGAGTTATCTCACCCATGGCAATGGTATGTTTGCTTAGTGAACCCCTGTTTCTGAAAAACAGTAGTCAATCACAAGATACTCCCCTAAGTCATTTTGAACTTGTACTTTAATTGATTTAGAGAATTATAGAAATTCTATATAATATGTTCATATAGCCCTTGTACAATTGACACCCCTACACCTTCATTTGCTGATCCAAACCTGAAAATTTTCACTCCTGGAATTCATTATTTATGCTTTTATACCAACTATGACTTACTCTGCTCTCCATTTTGTTGGCTCATCTCTCCATATTCAAGGACCTCTTTCTGTTCTTCCATTTTCTACAGGGACTCAGGATTAAAGAAAAAAAATCTAGAGATTCAAACAGAGTCCACATATAAAAGAGAACTTCAACATTTATCTTTCTACATCTGGATTACATTACTCAATCCACTGAAACCCATTTGCAAAAAAAAAAAAAAAAAAAAAAAAACATCCCATAGTCAGCCATCAAATGAAGACACTATTGCATATGCCAGCAAGATTATACTGAAAGGACTCTGATATAGCTGTCTCTTGTGAGGCTATGCCTTGCCTGCCAAATACAGAAGTGGATGCTCACAATCATCTATAGAATGGAACACACTGCCCCCAATGGAGGAGCTAGAAAAAGCACCCAAGGAGCTGAAGGGGTCTGCAGCCCTGTAAGTGGAACAACAATATGAACTAACCAGTGCCCCCAGAGCTCTGTCTCTAGTTGTATATGTAACAGAAGGTGGCCTAGTCTTTATATTCACCAGTACAGGAGAATGCCAGGGCCAAGAAGTGGGAGTGTGTGGGTAGGGGAGCAGGGTAGGGGGAGGGTATAGGGGACTTTTGGGATAACATTTGAAATGTAAATGAAGAAAATATCTAAATAAAAATTTTTAAATAAAAGAAAAGGACAAAGAAGTAAAAATGTTAGTTTCTATTGTGTTCCAGATGTCTTAACACACTGTGTTTTATTTTCATTTAGTTCTAGTGTTTTTTTCATTCTTGAATTTATCAATGGCCCAATAATCATTCAGTGGTGTATTATTAGTCTTCATGAGTACCATGATTTTTCTGTACCTTCTGTTGTTACTCATTATATTTTTAAGAGGGATCCTAAATTTTGCAAGCATATTGTTTCCCCTTTGTATTTTATAACAACCATATGTATATTAATATGTTGACATTATTACCATGAGTCATTGTCATTCCAGATGTTACAATTTGCCTTGGATACAGGGTCTCACAGAGATATGGCCATTTTGTCTACTTTTTCCTCATGCTGCTTATGGGCCATCTTTTTATTTTTTGTTTTAATGTATTTTGTTTTGTATCAATAGGTTTTGAGTTATTTTAGTCTTATTTTAGATCTCTGCTCTTTAGTTTGACTGTTTACTCATTTTGTATTTATGATTATCACAATTTTAGTTTATGCTCTTTGTGTGTATATGTGTTTGTGTATGTGTGCACCAATGTTGAGGTGGTGAATATGTTGCTTTAAAAAACATTAAGAAAGTGTTCATGTTTTGAGTGACATGCATTTTTTCCATCTTCATTTCTCTGTTATGACTCATCATTAACAGGTGGTATGCATACTATGATATCATGTATTTTCTACTTGTTACTTTCCAGTCTCCTTGTTGTTTCCTGCAATTGACTTTTGGAATACAATTTTACACTTTCCACTCTGCACTGCTTCCTTTTTCTTTTATGATTCCCACATGACTTCCTAGCCCTCTGCTGCACCTCACAACTTCTAATTCCATACATGTGACAGACACAGTTTCATTTCAACTCCCCACACAAGTGTATGTACTACCACAGGCAGATAATTTTCTCCTCTTGAGAGGAGAGGACTAACAAACCTCCTTTCCATTGGTTTCAGAGTAGCAAAATCTCATTTTTAAATTATCTTTTTTATTTAAAATAAATTTTTCTTTTATACAGTACATCCAACCATACTTTTCCTTGTCTTACTGATTTTTTGTTTGTTGGCTTTGTTTTGTGTTACTTTAGTATTTAAGATAGGTTTTCAATTATTTCCCAAACTGATTTTGAACTCAGTTTGTACATAGGCTATTCTTGAACCTTGCATTGGCATGACTTAAATTTCCAAGTAGGTAATTATAATATTGCCATTGAGGGTATGTTAGACATTTTAATGTGATACAGAACATCTTCAGTGATGACAGTTTAGATACTCTACATGCCATTATCTTGTAATGATAAGTTATGAGCTAATTTTTGTAAGATAAAGCATGTCTTAGTCAGGGTATCTATTGATGCACAAAACATCATAACCATGAAGCAAGCTGGAGAGGAAATGGTTTCATTCAGCTCACATTTCCACAAAGGAAGTTCATTTCCAAATGAAGTCAGAACTGGAACTCACATATTTCAGGAACCTGGAAATACCTGATACAGAAGCCAGAGAGGGGTGCTGCTTACAAGATTGCTTCTCTTGGCTTGCTCAGCTTGCCTTATTATAGAACCCAGGTCTACCAGACCAAAGCTGGCACCATCCACAATGTGTTGGGGTCTTCCACCCTTGATCACTAATTAAGAAAATGCCTAACAGCTGGATCTCATGGAGGCATTTCCTCAAGGGAAGCTCTTTGTGATAACTTCAGCTTGTCTCAAGTTGACACATAAAACCAACCAATACAATGCAAGTGTTGCTTATTAAACTTGAAGGCAAGTACACTTGTCTAATGCTAAGTTATAACAGATAGTTGGCATGTTTTATGAATTCTTTAGGTAATCTAAAATAGTGTATATTTCTGTTGAGGCCAGCCAGCCCTCACATGTCTGGGTTCGAGCCTGGAAGGCATCTTGGAATCTGGAAGAAAAGAGAAAATCTAAGCGGCAAGAGAAAGGATGGAGCTAAGACAAGATTCTGATCAAAGCTCTATTTTAATATTCGGAAACACAGTTTTATAAAGAAGGGGGAGGGGCCCATTCCCACCAAATCATCTTCAGAGTCCAGCTGCAGGTGACCATGTGTATACTCTGGAACAGCTAGGCGACAAGTAGCAGCAGTGGGAGTGGCAGAATGATAGGGTGGTAGGCTCTGCCCCCAGTGATCTCCTAGTGATAACAGGCAAGCCTGTTCAGCCTGATTTCTGGCTGTGGGGGGAGGGGGAGGTTACATCTCCTCCCTGTTATTAATATAAAAAAGAAAGGCTGAGCTGAGGCATAAAATTTATTTATGCTCTATAGCTCTGCCTGAATTCTTAAGCTCTAATGAAGAAACCTTTCTCAGTGGGATTCCCTAACTTTTCTCATGGTAAACCCTTATTTGGTTAAGACTGTCCTTTCTGTCCTGGTAAATATTTTGCAGACTAGCCCTGAGCTGTTGGCTCTGTCTTTTGTAATGCTAATTAGTTACTGAATAGGTAACTTCCTTGCTGAATTCCTACTGAATCCCAAGTTGTCAGCTTCAAGGTCTTTCTAAGACATTGGAACTCTGGCAAAGACTTAACTGTATCAGGATTCAATTTTAAAAGGCAGGGAACAGGAAGGAGGGGGTGATGACTGGCTCCTTAGTACAAGGCCATTTGGCTTGTTAGGGTTGGAGGCTGTGAAGGGCTTGCCTTCTCATGGTATGATCTCCAACCTCTCCACCCTTTCAATTAAATTTAATAAGGCCACACTTAACTGAGGTGATCAAATGATCTTCTCATCATTGGATGAGCGGGCATTAACCATGTCTGGGAGAGCATTGACCCGATTCCTCCTGTGGGTGCTGTCACGGCCCACAATCATGGCTCTTCGTATCTTTTGGGGAGGGGAGGCCGAGCCTTAGAAACATTCGTTTGGTTGTAACTGGAACTAGATACCAACCTCCATCCAAACCAGGTGGTCTCTCTCAGGGAACTCAGAAATGGTCAAGTTGGACCTTCCCCTGCAGTTCTTAGCCTCGTACACACACTGGTGCCCATACTGGATTCGTATTATCATGAACCAGCATGTACAGTTCTGAGTACTGTGCAGCTCCTAAAGGAGAATTGTGAACCTCAGATTCAGCAAGGCCTCTACAAGAATTATGCTACTTGTAACACCACAATTTTTGGCTCTTAGGCTATATTAGGAGCTGGAGGTCACCCTCCTCATCCCTAATATCTCCACAGCCTGAGGAACCAAGGTGACCTTGCATTTGCAGCAAGGGTGGAAACCTGGAGACCAGCTAAGAGACTAAGCCTGTCTTATTAGAATAAAAACCATATTCTTCTAATATCTGAAATTTCTGCCTTTCTAGCCTTCATAGCAAACCTTAATCCCAAATCAGACCAAAAGCCACAATATGTGCTGGAATGCTTTTAGAATGAAAATTAGTAGCTGCTACCTGCATTCTCTTGGGGGCAAGATGCATGCCTGCTGCAGTCAGGCTAAAGGGTGTTGATTGACCTGCTTGAAAAACAAAATCCAGACAGTGAAAGGTAACAGTACAAAAGCTTATTTTGGGGAAGTCCAGGTACTTTATTCAGTTGCAAATTAGCAAGGCTCAATCTCAGTCTCTGACCTCCTTGTTGGGGGGGCTGGCTTTAAGAATTGCAGGAAGACCACAGCTTCTCTGGGAGTGGAGGCTGTGCTCTGAATTAACTTTGCTAGGTAATTAAGAATTTTAGCTATCTACAATAGGAATCTCTAATATTGGACTTAATATTAGATGAGTCCAAGATTGAGTTAGAATAACTGGTCACATTGAAGAAAAGAGAAAAATCATTATGACTCTATTAAATGACTAATCTTACTAAGTCAGAATACACAGTCTCTGATGTTCTTTTTGCCATAAAGTTAAAAGTCTTGAAGGAAGACAGCTTCACTAGTCCAAACTGGAAAAATGGCAAGCAAGGATGGGTTGAAAACATGTACCCAATTTAGCTTCCTTGTCACTTCAGTCAGGACACGGAGACAACTCACCTGCCAGCTTGTCACACGAATTTACCATCATGCTTCTGCAGCGTTCTGTGGAGAGAACCTATGTCCCCCCTTCCCTAATAAGGTAGCTGTTTAGGATCAAACCATATGCCAATAAGTAGATCCTCTTAAGATACTCTAAAGAATTTATTAAATTCTTTGACATCCAAATTTCAAAATTCTAAAATAAAAGTATGATTTAAATAGTGTGCATGGGAATGCACTAAATAATATGCATGGGGATATATTTTCCCCCTCCTTTATCTTTTAAGAAGTTAAAGTTTTAAAGCACTACAATACGTTGTCCTTGAGAATTAACAATTTGTTGACAAAATATATCAAATACTTGACTGTTATAGTCAGTATTAATGTAACATGGGCAGTGACCAATAGCACTTTCAATTGTTTCTCTTAAGGAGCTGTTGTAACTAGAAAGCTTGAAAGGTTATTAATAATCACATGTACATAATTTATTTATTTATTAACTAGAAATAAGAGTATTTATTTGCAACAATTTATTACATATAAGTCCTCAAGAATTAACACTATTATGTGGAAACAAGTAGTAACTGAGGATGCTAATAGCAGAAATTGACATGCACAATTTCTAAAATTGTTAAAATATTATCTTAAACGAGAACTGCTTTGAACATACAAAGAACGAGGTTATATATCCAATCTATCTTATATGTATGGCCTATAGACTGCCTGAAATATAAATCCAGAATGGCATTGCTTTAAGATGTCCAGGCAATCCAGACATTAATTAAATGTCTAAAATCAGCCTTCTTAAAAGGACAGCATTTTTTTCTATGAGTTGTATATGCATAAGCAATTGCAAATTTAAGAATTAATAGCATCTGAAGGACGAACAATCTTAAGCAATTGTGAGTTCTGAGATATAACATTGACTATTAATATACAAATTAAGGTTTGATTGTTCAGCATTCTAAAACACCATCTACAGCACACAACTTAATTATCTGTGCTGAAACAAGGGGAAACTCAAAGAATAAGCATGTAATCTAATTCACATGAACTTATTTCCCATAGAGGGGTTGTTTTCAAACACAATATTTGGGATGTATGCATCTGTAAATTTATAGAAGATTCAAAAGCATGCATAAAAACAATTTTTTAACTTATCTTATTTTTTAAAATGATGATATGCAACAGGTCAATTATTAATATTATCTAATAACCAATTTAATTGCTGTTTTGAACACGGAACAGACACTTAGTCAGGTTTTTAAGACACAATTTTTGTTATAGGTTTTCTAAAATACACGAATATATTTTACAATTCTTTATTAGCACCACAGTGGTTCTAATAGGATGTTGAAACTGTGTCTTGAGGTGAAAACCACCTCGGCCTTGCTCACCCTCAGCCTTTCTCTCAGGCAGAAAAGGCTGAAGGCAGCCCAATTTGTTGTAGGCCAGAAAACCCAAGCGAGAATGGCAGAGCACCCCGAGTCTTAGTGGGGAAAAATATGGCTACCCTGGTCGGGACAGGTGGAGGCTCATGGGGCAAAGGCAAACACGGCCCTCTCCTGAGTTCGCTGTAAAGCCGCCCGCTTTCTGACGGCCTCTCAAACCACTATAGCTCTGGGAAAGCTGTGTGTCTCAAGCTACCCTGCCCCCAGCAGCCAGCAGCTAGCTGGCTCCATGTGGGCCAATGTTCGGCTGGGAGGATGAGAAAATGACTTTACAATAATGTTTTCTCTTGCCAAAGAATTGTTGTGGGCACATTTAATAACCAATAACTAAAATAGGCAGCTAAGATTTAATTACCATTGATTATAATTGATAACAACTATAAAAGCTTTCTTTAATTTCTGCAAGTTAATTTGTGTTCTTTGCCAATTAACTTGTGTCTCACTTAATAGCACCCGACAGAGGCTTAAGTTCTCTTGTGGTGAGTTTAAGGTGAGGTCTTAGCCAATTAACATCTCTTGGAAGCCTTTGAAAATAAAATTTTGAAGCAAATCAATTTTTCCTTAGATTTTTCTGGACCACAATTTTCTAGTATAACTAAAAAACTAAGTATTAAAAGATATTGCCTCTGAATCTTAAGGAATCTTCCCTGAAGGCAGGGAGAAGTGAGATCACGGGAAGTTCTTCAGTCACGGTTTGTGAAACAAAGGAGATTTCGAGCCAGCTTCCCTGAGCCTGCTCTGAACTTGCATTAACTCGAACATAAGAAAAAATTTTCTAATGTAAGCATTATGGCTCTCCTGTAATGAGGACTGAAGTTTTGAACTACTAAGTTTCTAGTAATATTGAATTGCAACTACAACCCTGGGAAAGCAAAACTCAATTTCAAAACAATTTATCACTTTAAGAATCAACATTAAAACTTCACTACTGAGGCGGCCTCAGCCTCAGCAGCAGCGGTCACCATCTGGGTTCCGGGACTCCGCGGGACCTAGGAAATTAGTCTGAACAGGTTAGAGGGTGCGCCAGAGAACCGGACAGCTTCTGGGACGGGCAGAAGCACAGAGCCGCTGAGGCAGTACCCTTTGCGGGCTGCAGACAGCCGGCCACCATCCAGACCAGAGGACAGGTGTCTGCCTGGCTCGGGAGGCGGCCTCAGCCTCAGGAGCAGCGGTCGCCATCTTGGTTCCAGGACTCCCTGGAACTTAGGAATTTAGTCTGCACAGGTGAGAGTCTGCACCACAGAAGCTGACAGCTTCTGGGAACTGCCAAAGCAACACAGCTTCTGAGAGAGGCCTTGTTTTGGGCCTTCTTCTTTGACCAGGAGGAGGTCCAAAAACAAGATATCTGCGCGCCTTCCCTGAAAGAGAGCTTGCCAGCAGAGAGTGCTCTGAGCACTGAAACTCAGAGGAGAGAATCTGTCTCCCAGGTCTGCTGAGAGACGGTAACAGAATCACCAGAAGAACAATCTCTAAACAGAGTCAACTATAACTACTAACTCCAGAGATTACCAGATGGCGAAAGGTAAACGTAGGAATCCTACTAATAGGAACCAAGACCACTCACCATCATCAGAACCCAGCACTCCCACTTCGCCCAGTCCAGGGCACCCCAACACACCTGAAAACCTAGACCTAGATTTAAAAGCATATCTCATGATGATGGTAGAGGACATCAAGAAGGACTTTAATAAATCACTTAAAGAAATAAAGGAGAACACTGCTAAACAGTTACAAGTCCTTAAAGAAAAACAGGAAAACACAATCAAACAGGTAGAAGTCCTTACAGAAAAAGAGGAAAAAACATACAAACAGGTGATGGAAATGAACAAAACCATACTAGACCTAAAAAGGGAAGTAGAAACAATAAAGAAAACTCAAAGTGAGGCAACACTGGAGATAGAAACCCTAGGAAAGAAATCTGGAACCATAGATTTGAGCATCAGCAACAGAATACAAGAGATGGAAGAGAGAATCTCAGGTGCAGAAGATTCCATAGAGAACATCGGCACAACAATCAAAGAAAATGGAAAATGCAAAAAGATCCTAACTCAAAATATCCAGGAAATCCAGGACACAATGAGAAGACCAAACCTACGGATAATAGGAGTGGATGAGAATGAAGATTTTCAACTCAAAGGACCAGCAAACATCTTCAACAAAATTATTGAAGAAAACTTCCCAAATATAAAGAAAGAGATACCTATGAACATACAAGAAGCCTACAGAACTCCAAATAGACTGGACCAGAAAAGAAATTCCTCCCGACACATAATAATCAGAAAAAGATAGAATACTAAAAGCAGTAAGGGAAAAAGGTCAAGTAACATACAAAGGCAAGCCTATCAGAATTACACCAGATTTTTCACCAGAGACTATGAAAGCCAGAAGAGCCTGGACAGATGTTATACAGACACTAAGAGAACACAAATTCCAGCCCAGGCTACTATACCCAGCCAAACTCTCAATTACCATAGATGGAGAAACCAAAGTATTCCACGACAAAACCAAATTCACACATTATCTCTCCACGAATCCAGCCCTTCAAAGGTTAATAACAGAAAAAAACCAATACAAGAACGGGAACAATGCCCTAGAAAAAACAAGAAGGTAATCCCTCAACAAACCTAAAAGAAGACAGCCACAAGAACAGAATGCCAACTTTAACAACAAAAATAACAGGAAGCAACAATTACTTTTCCTTAATATCTCTTAGCATCAATGGTCTCAACTCCCCAATAAAAAGGCATAGACTAACAAACTGGCTACACAAACAAGACCCAACTTTTTGCTGTTTACAGGAGACACATCTCAGAGAAAAAGAGACACTACCTCAGAATAAAAGGCTGGAAAACAATTTTCCAAGCAAATGGTATGAAGAAACAAGCTGGAGTAGCCATCCTAATATCTGATAAGATTGACTTCCAACCCAAAGTCATCAAAAAAGACAAGGAGGGGCACTTCGTTCTCATCAAAGGTAAAATCCTCCAAGAGGAACTCTCAATTCTGAATATCTATGCTCCAAATACAAGGGCAGCCACATTCATTAAAGAAACTTTAGTAAAGCTCAAAGCACACATTGCACCTCACACAATAATAGTGGGAGACTTCAACACACCACTTTCACCAATGGACAGATCATGGAAACAGAAACTAAACAGGGACACACTGAAACTAACAGAAGTGATGAAACAAATGGATCTGACAGATATCTACAGAACATTTTATCCTAAAACAAAAGGATATACCTTCTTCTCAGCACCTCATGGTACCTTCTCCAAAATTGACCACATAATAGGTCAAAAAACAGGCCTCAACAGATTCAAAAATATTGAAATTGTCCCATGTATCCTATCAGATCACCATGCACTAAGGCTGATCTTCAATAACAAAAAAAAGAACAGAAAGCCAACACTCACGTGGAAACTGAACAACACTCTTCTCAATGATACCTTGGTCAAGGAAGGAATAAAGAAAGAAATTAAAGACTTTTTAGAGTTTAATGAAAATGAAGCCACAACGTACCCAAACCTTTGGGACACAATGAAAGCATTTCTAAGAGGGAAACTCATAGCTCTGAGTGGCTCCATGAAGAAACGGGAGAGAGCACATACTAGCAGCTTGACAACACATCTAAAAGCTCTAGAAAAAAAGGAAGCAAATTCACCCAAGAGGAGTAGACGGCAGGAAATAATCAAACTCAGGGGTGAAATCAACCAAGTGGAAACAAGAAGAACTATTCAAAGAATAAACCAAACGAGGAGTTGGTTCTTTGAGAAAATCAACAAGATAGATAAACCCTTAGCTAGACTCACTAGAAGGCACAGAGACAAAATCCTAATTAACAAAATCAGAACTGAAAAGGGAGACATAACAACAGATCCTGAAGAAATCCAAAACACCATCAGATCCTTCTACAAAAGGCTATACTCAACAAAACTGGAAAACCTGGACGAAATGGACAAATCTCTGGACAGATACCAGGTACCAAAGTTGAATCAGGATCAAGTTGACCTTCTAAACAGTCCCATATCCCCTAAAGAAATAGAAGCAGTTATAAATATTCTCCCAGCCAAAAAAAAGCCCAGGACCAGACGGGTTTAGTGCAGAGTTCTATCAGACCTTCAAAGAAGATCTAATTTCAGTTCTGCACAAACTTTTTCACAAGATAGAAGTAGAAAGTACTCTACCCAACTCATTTTATGAAGCCACTATTACTCTGATACCTAAACCACAGAAAGATCCAACAAAGATAGAGAACTTCAGACCAATTTCTCTTATGAATATCGATGCAAAAATCCTCAATAAAATTCTCGCTAACCGAATCCAAGAACACATTAAAGCAATCATCCATCCTGACCAAGTAGGTTTTATTCCAGGGATGCAGGGATGGTTTAATATACGAAAATCCATCAATGTAATCCACTATATAAACAAACTCAAAGACAAAAACCACATGATCATCTCGTTAGATGCAGAAAAAGCATTTGACAAGATCCAACACCCATTCATGATAAAAGTTCTGGAAAGATCAGGAATTCAAGGCCCATACCTAAACATGATAAAAGCAATCTACAGCAAACTAGTAGCCAACATCAAAGTAAATGGAGAGAAGCTGGAAGCAATCCCACTAAAATCAGGGACTAGACAAGGCTGCCCACTTTCTCCCTACCTATTCAACATAGTACTTGAAGTATTAGCCAGAGCAATTCGACAACAAAAGGAGATCAAGGGGATACAAATTGGAAAGGAGGAAGTCAAAATATCACTTTTTGCAGATGATATGATAGTATATATAAGTGACCCTAAAAATTCCACCAGAGAACTCCTAAACCTGATAAACAGCTTCGGTGAAGTAGCTGGATATAAAATTAACTCAAACAAGTCAATGGCCTTTCTCTACACAAAGAATAAACAGGCTGAGAAAGAAATTAGGGAAACAACACCCTTCTCAATAGTCACAAATAATATAAAATATCTCGGAGTGACTCTAACTAAGGAAGTGAAAGATCTGTATGATAAAAACTTCAAGTCTCTGAAGAAAGAAATTAAAGAAGATCTCAGAAGATGGAGAGATCTCCCATGCTCATGGATTGGCAGGATCAACATTGTAAAAATGGCTATCTTGCCAAAAGCAATCTACAGATTCAATGCAATCCCCATCAAAATTCCAACTCAATTCTTCAACGAATTGGAAGGAGCAATTTGCAAATTTGTCTGGAATAACAAAAAACCTAGGATAGCAAAAACTCTTCTCAAGGATAAAAGAACCTCTGGTGGAATCACCATGCCTGACCTAAAGCTTTACTACAGAGCAATTGTGGTAAAAACTGCATGGTACTGGTATACAGACAGACAAGTAGACCAATGGAATAGAATTGAAGACCCAGAAATGAACCCACACACCTATGGTCACTTGATCTTCGACAAGGGAGCTAAAACCATCCAGTGGAAGAAAGACAGCATTTTCAACAATTGGTGCTGGCACAACTGGTTGTTATCATGTAGAAGAATGCGAATTGATCCATACTTATCTCCTTGTACTAAGGTCAAATCTAAATGGATCAAAGAACTTCACATAAAACCAGAGACACTGAAACTTATAGAGGAGAAAGTGGGGAAAAGCCTTGAAGATATGGGCACAGGGGCAAAATTCCTGAACAGAACAGCAATGGCTTGTGCTGTAAGATCGAGAATTGACAAATGGGACCTAATGAAACTCCAAAGTTTCTGCAAGGCAAAAGACACCGTCAATAAGACAAAGAGACCACCAACAGATTGGGAAAGGATCTTTACCTATCCTAAATCAGATAGGGGACTAATATCCAACATATATAAAGAACTCAAGAAGGTGGACTTCAGAAAATCAAATAACCCCATTAAAAAATGGGGCTCAGAACTGAACAAAGAATTCTCACCTGAGGAATACCGAATGGCAGAGAAGCACCTGAAAAAATGTTCAACATCCTTAATCATCAGGGAAATGCAAATCAAAACAACCCTGAGATTCCACCTCACACCAGTCAGAATGTCTAAGATCAAAAATTCAGGTGACAGCAGATGCTGGCGAGGATGTGGAGAAAGAGGAACACTCCTCCATTGTTGGTGGGATTGCAGGCTTGTACAACCACTCTGGAAATCCGTCTGGCGGTTCCTCAAAAAATTGGACATAGTACTACCGAGGATCCAGCAATACCTCTCCTGGGCATATATCCAGAAGATGCCCCAACTGGTAAGAAGGACACATGCTCCACTATGTTCATAGCAGCCTTATTTATAATAGCCAGAAGCTGGAAGGAACCCAGATGCCCCTCAACAGAGGAATGGATACAGAAAATGTGGTACATCTACACAATGGAGTACTACTCAGAAATTAAAAAGAATGAATTTATGAAATTCCTAGCCAAATGGATGGACCTGGAGGGCATCATCCTGAGTGAGGTAACACATTCACAAAGGAACTCACACAATATGTACTCACTGATAAGTGGATATTAGCCCAAAACCTAGGATACCCAAGATATAAGATACAATTTCCTAAACACATGAAACTCAAGAAAAATGAAGACTGAAGTGTGGACACTATGTGCCTCCTTAGAAGTGAGAACAAAACACCCTTTGAAGGAGTTACAGAGACAAAGTTTGGAGCTGAGATGAAAGGATGGACCATGTAGAGACTGCCTTATCCAGGGATCCACCCCATAATCAGCATCCAAACGCTGACAGCATTGCATACACTAGCAAGATTTTATCAAAAGGACCCAGATGTAGCTGTCTCTTGTGAGACTATGCCGGGGCCTAGCAAACACAGAAGTGGATGCCCACAGTCAGCTAATGGATGGATCACAGGGCTCCCAATGGAGGAGCTAGAGAAAGTACCCAAGGAGCTAAAGGGATCTGCAACCCTATAGGTGGATCAACATTATGAACTAACCAGTACCCCGGAGCTCTTGACTCTAGCTGCATATGTATCAGAAGATGGCCTAGTCGGCCATCACTGGAAAGAGAGGCCCATTGGACACCCAAACTTTATATGCCCCAGAACAGGGGAACGCCAGGGCCAAAAAGGGGGAGTGGGCGGGTAGGGGATTGGGGGTGGGTGGGTATGGGGGACTTTTGGTATAGCATTGGAAATGTAAATGAGCTAAATACCTAATAAAAAATGGAAAGAAAAAAAAAACTTCACTACTACATTGCAAAATGGCTGCCAATTTATATCTATGAATGCATGACAATGTAAGCTTTAACACTTCATTAAAGAGACATTGCTTTAAATCTTATCTTAATCTTACTTTCTAGGATAAGAATCACATTAAATATTATCTCAGCTAGAAGTATCTTAGGAGGCCCATTTTTTTTTGGCCTGCTATGCCACGTGTTTTAAAAGACTCCTGAGTTGCCAATTTAAGGCTAACCCTCTGTTACCAATGTAACAATTATTTAATCTTAACCAATAACTTTTGAGCTAATTGTGAAGACATGCAGAGCACATTACCAGCAAAAAACCCAATGAAGCAGTTACACTTAGACCAATCAGAGAATATTACCTTTTCTAACTACAATCATAAAATAAAAAGCACTTTATCATTAGCTAAACGCAATAACCACGAATGCAGAGAATTTTCTTAGGACAAACCATCTCTCAGCTTTTTCTGCCCCAATACCATGAGGCTGTAGACTTTCTTTTTTTCCTTTAAAGAACAGTTTTTTTCAGCAGGGGTCCTTCTGCTGTGTGCCTGATTCCTGGCTAAGGCCTGTGGCCACTCTCAGCTTTGCTATACCAGCAGAGAAAGATTTAGTCATCTTTTATCTTCCAACATGAAAACTCAGAACATTCATTCATTCAGACTGGACATGAACATACATGAACACGTGAACAGACTGGTGCACCAGACATTAGACAAGACCTTAGATAAAAACACAAAGAGGGCAGAGAACTTCTGCTGTAAAGCCCAGAGAGAACAAAGCAGGGCACCCCTAAAATTTCTCTCTGCTTCTGGAACATTTTCCTCCCGCCTGATGCAGTTTCTGACTGCGGTCATCTGCCTAATTATTAAATCCTTTTTATTAAACCTTTTCTTTTCTCACGCTTAAAAAAAATAGCTTCTGGAAGCTGTGGCTAACTGCCTGTTATGTTCCTAGATCCTGAGAATCTCACTGCTGAACCTAAGTGAATACAGCGCGCAGGTTCAGTGCTGTTCCATCTTAGACTGTACCACACCTGGCAACCTTTTGCCTGTTGCTTCTCGTGTTCCCGTAGGAATTTTCTTTAATTATTTTCTTCTTCCACGGAGCTCCAAACCAGCAGTGTTCCTTCCTCTGTCCTCTGGCATTTCCCTGGTCCCACATTGGTTCTCCAATTTGTTGAGGCCGGTCAGCGGCTCACATGTCCGGGTTCAAGCCTGGAAGGCATCTTGGAATCTGGAAGAAAAGAGGGAATCTAGGCGTCTAGAGAAAGGATGGAGCTAAGACAAGATTCTGATCAAAGCTCTATTTTAATATTCGGAAACACAGGCTGATAAAGAAGAGGGAGGGGCCCATTCCCACCAAATCATCTTTGGAGTACAGCTGCAGGTGACCACGTGAATACTCTGGAACAGCTAGGAGGAAGGTAGCAACAGTGGGAGTGGCAGAACGATAGTGTGGCAGGCTCTGCCCCGCCCCCCCCCCCCCCCCCCCCGTGATCTCCTAGTGATAACAGGCAAGCCTGATCAGCCAGATTTCAGGCTGTGAGGGGGAGGTTACATATTTCAGCCTAAACTTTCTGCTTTCAGAAAAGTCTCTGAGACTGTATAGTATCTTATTTTATTATTATTTTTCTTTACTCTACCTGGCTAAAATTTTCTTACGTGAACAACTTGAGCAATTTTTATTGATTGTGGTGTCTCTGTTACTATATGACCTATCTGAGTATTTGTCCTTTGTGTTATTTTTCTTTCAATAACACAACTGCTAAGCCTCTAAAAAGTCTATGCTTTACTCATGTACTATAATGCAACCCATCCCACAACATAGACCTTAGTGCCAACATCTGTTTGTATCTGTTACAAGACTTCCATAAGCATCATGGTTTAAAATACAATAGCACAAAGTCATGCCATGTGTATGTTAAGGCCTGTAAACACAACTGCCAGTTCAAAGTATGTAGGGGATAGACCCTTGATTTTGGTTTTGGTTTTGTTTTTTTGTTTTGTTTTTTGCAGTCCAGTTGTAAGCAAACTAGTCATGTTCTTGGGAAAGTTACATTGTCTTTCCAGGTGAGATAAACATTCACAGCCATCACCTGAGTTTCAGGGAGTCCTTACCTCTTACAGGTTTCACTCTTCTCAGATTTGACAACCCTGGTCTCACCATGATTTATGTGAACACATGCTTTTTGTCCGCTGATATTTCAACGTTTTGAATGAAGATTCATTTAAAGAGTATTCAAACAATGATAGTTATTGTCTGCATTTATTTTAAAATTAAGATTCATTTAAAATATTTTTATATTTATATGTTTCAAAATTTAAACTGTGCCAATTTTGATTTTATATTCTTAAAATTCTATTAGTCATATCCTTCTTAGAAATAATAGTAATTAACTTGATGAATTGGTATTTTATAACTATAGATATCTCTTGACACCTCAAACAATTGAAGGCTGGCAGGATGGTTCAAGCTTACAGATATTTGCTGCCAAACCTTATAATCTGACATATTTTGTGTAAATATTTATATTTATATATAACTATGTACAACAGAGGTCTTGATAAACTTCTACAATGTGTTCTAATGGCACTAATCCTCTCTTCACCAACTCTCCGCAGACCCATATTCCTCTCCACATTCCTCTAAGTTATCATTATTTTGTTTCACATTCCCATCAGGGAGAATTTGTACTGTTCAATTTTTTATGGATGTATGGTCACATAGCTGAGCGTGTAGTCCACTTATAAAAGGGTACACCTTAGAGAAAACAGACTATTCTACCAGGAGCTAAAAATTGTCCATAGCTCCTATGCTAGGTTTGAGACTTTGAGACCAATTCCCTTCTTCATACTACTTCATACTACTTCATACAACTTCAAACAGTTGACACAAGTCTTATGCGTGCTGCCAAGAGTACTGACAGTTCATATGTGCAGCTGCCATGCTATATCCAGAAGACACCATTTCTTTGTAATCATCTGCCACCTCTAGCTTTTAAATTTCTATGCCCTCTGCTGCCATATTTCCTTTGTTTTCTAATGAGGAAATGCAATATGTATGTTACATATAGGGTGTTCTAGAGTACTTTAGTCTATAAATTTGGTGATTTGTAGATCCCAGTGTTACTCAGACTACAAAGAGAATATTCTCTGATGAGATTTAATGAATACATTAATCTGGGGATTTAGTTATAAGTTATTATTAATTGGTTTAATATTGTATTAATTTATAATGATAATAATGATGACAACAATAGTTTTTGCTCCCCCAGAGAACTTCCTTCTCCACCTCTCTAACTGTAGATGCTTTTCAGAATAAGGATACCATATCTGGATTTAGTCTTGTTAAGCAGGACTTAAAATCAGTCAGAGAGTTACTAATAATTATCTTAATATCCATACATCTGTTGCACCAGGGGCATGTCTTGTCAAACTTCATTATTGTAGTTCACAGGTTTAAGACCGGATAAGGTAGACTATTTCATTTCTTCTCTGATAGCATACATAACGCCTTCTAGCACTAGGAAAACTAGAACTAGGTACCAGTGATAAAGTTACAAGGCCAGTGCCAATTGGATCTCTCTTATGTTTGTCTAAGTTATCCTCTTATTCTCCTAATATCTGTGGATGTGTTTTGGGGGGTATGGTTGTTGTTTTGTTTTTGTTTTATTTTGGTGTTGTTATTGTTGGCTTTTTTGGTGGGTTCTTGGTTTTGTTCACATTGTGTTCAGTATTGAACCTACCTCAGATTAGCTTTAATTTTTTTATACAGCATAAGCCAATGTTTTACTGCTGAGCCTTTCTCTTCTGCTCCTTATATTTTGTTCATACAAGAATGAGGCAACACACACACAGGAATATGTGCTTTAAAGAAAATAAAATGTGTAAAATAATAATAATAATAATAATAATAATAATAATAATAATAATAATAAATAATTTCAATATACATTTCTATCCATTCAAGGGCGATGTATCTACAATTTTACCCCTCATTCTTGGACTCTTTACAATAGAAAATAACATCATGAGCTAATTCGTGTAAATATAATGGCACAATATTTATAAGGTGAAGGTCAGGCCAATTGTATGTGAAAATTTATAGCAGTGACCTTCAGTTCATATATATAAGTACCTATTATATCACTGCTATTTATTTTTGCATTTTCTATAAAGGTTGAATTTTTTTCATTTTATTAAGCTACTTGTTGACTTCATCATTATATTTCATTTTTATTAGTAGTTACTATTCACAATATTTTTTTTTTACATTTTCTCTAAATTAACTACTATTCCCCTGAGATAATTCATTTGTTATATCTTATCAAAAGGCAACTGGGTATTCTCTGATACCTAATGATGCAGAACTCAGAAATAATTCGAGACATCTGAGTGAATGACAGATGTTTACAGAGGTGGAGAGTTGGCATGTTATTACATTCTATAAACTAAGTGTGACCTTTTATTTACTTTTTTAACATTTCCAAGTGGACTATGGGAAATTATCAGGAAAGGACAGTTTAGGACATTGCCAATTTGTCTAAAAGAGAGTTTATGCCAAGCTGATATATGGAGCACATAAATATTTATAAAATCAGTCATCAAAGGGGCTAGAGGAATTAGCTTTGTATTGATTATGCCTAGTTATCTGTTATGTGTGTGACAATATGAAAATGGGCACAAACTATGTGTATTGATTTACTGTCCAATAAAAAATTACAGTTCATTACTTATTGATTATATATTTCCATTTTCATTTCACCTCTCTCTTAGTGGGGATATCACTGTCAACTTAGAGCCTGGACAATTTATGGAGGAAAAAATTAAAAGTCAGTTTCAAAGACAATATGCCCTGTCAAATACTCTGTATTTGGCTTATGTATCAGTACATGACAAAAAGATGTATTGTTCTGGGTAGTAGCATCAGAATCTAAAATATATTGAGTGAATCTCACCAAATAGGCAATAGAGTGTGCTTTGTTGCTATATGAGGTTTTAGATTATCTCCTTTTGAAAACAAAAGTCAGAATACATGGAAGAAAGTTGCTCCGGGTCTATATTGACAGATGGAATGTGGCTAAAAGGGCAGGGTAGGCCATTTTCAATACTCCCCCCATTAATCTCTGTGTCTCTATATTGCTGTTACTGGCAAAACTATTTAGAAGACAAAATGGTTGGAAATCATTTTTGATAATGATATGAGATAATGTCAGCAATATCGTGTATCCTCCAACTTGTTTATAGTGTAAGTAAACTGTGAAAACAACTGGAAATCATAAAATTTTCCATCGATGTGATTGTGGATTATTTTAAGTAGTTTTCTTTGCCTACTAAGAGCAACAACTTGCATCATCTTTTCTTACCCATGGTACTGTGATTAAGATGTGCACAGCCAACAAGACTTAATTAATGCCTTAATGGCCTTAGTACTTTGTATCAAAGTGTGTTACCAAATACTATTACAAATAGTACAATCTGAATTATTGTATATAGTCATATATAATATAAATGAAAATAAATTCACATTAAAGAATATTTATTTTAATGAGCAAATAAATAAAAGTATATGAGGTTCAATATGATTTTTTTTTAGGTATTTTCCTCGTTTACATTTTCAATGCTATCCCAAAGGTCCCCCATACCCACCCCCCCAATCCCCTACCCACCCACTCCCCCTTTTTGGCACTGGCGTTCCCCTGTACTGGGGCATATAAAGTTTGCAAGACCAATGGGCCTCTCTTTGCAGTGATGTCCGACTAGGCCATCTTTTGATACATATGCAGCTAGAGACAAGAGCTCCGGGGTACTGGTTAGTTCATAATGTTGATCCACCTATAGGGTTGCAGTTCCCATTAGCTCCTTGGGTAATTTCTCTAGCTCCTCCATTGGGGGCCGTGTGACCCATCCAATAGCTGACTGTGATCATCCACTTCTGTGTTTGCTAGGCCCTGGCATAGTCTCACAAGAGAGAGCTATATCTGGGTCCTTTCAGCAAAATCTTGCTAGTGTATGCAATAGTGTCAGCATTTGGAAGCTGATTATGGGATGGATCCCTGCATATGGCAATCACTAGATGGTCCATCCTTTCGTCACAGCTCCAAATTTTGTCTCTGTAACTCCTTCCATGGGTGTTTTGTTCCCATTTCTAAGAAAGGGTAAAGTGTCCACACTTTGGTCTTCGTTCTTCTTGAATTTCATATGATATTTTAAACTTTCCTACTCTTAAGAATATATAATCCTTTGTGTTCAGGTAGATCGGTCTATAGGTATCTGATAGGTTCATTAAATTCTTAATCTTTCTTATATTCATTATTTCTCTGATGATTTTTTTTTTTTTTTGGTCTGGATGAACTGTCCATTGGTGAAAGAGAGGTATTGAAGTATCCCACTACTATCCCACTACTAATATGTTAGGGTTGGTGTGCAATTTAAGCTTTAGTAAAGTTTCTTTTACAAATGCCCTTGCATTTAGGACACAGATGTTAAGCATTGAAATGCCACCTTCAATTCAATTTTATTGATCAACCTGTCTGTTTCTGTACCAATTCCTTGCAGTTTATATTACTATTGTACTGTAGTAGATCTTGAAATCAAGGTAGTGATACTTTCAGAAGTGCCTTTATTTTACAGGATGGTTTTAGATACCCTGTAGCTTTGTTTTTCTATACAAAGTTGAGAATTGTCTTCTCAACATCTATAATGAACTATTTTGGAATTTTGTTGGTAGTTGAATTGAATCTGTAGTTTGCTTTTGATAAGATGGCCATTGTTGTTAAGTTAATCCTACTGATCTATGAGCAAGGGAATCTTTCCATTTCCTGATATCTTCTTGATTTTTTTCTTCAGAAATTTGAAGTTCTTGCTATACAGGTCTTCACTTGCTTGGTTAGAGTTACAGCAAGATATTTTGTATTATTTATGGCTATTATGAATAGTGTTATTTCCTAGATTTCTTTCTCAGTCTAGTTATCATTTGTATAAAGAAGGGCTAATGATATTTTAAGCTAATTTTTTTGTCTATCCACTTTGCTTAAGGTGTTTATAAGCTGTAGGAGTTTTCTGGTAGAGTTTTTAAGGTCACTTATATATAATATCATACCATCTGTAAATAGTGATACTGTATCTACTTCTTTGTCATTTTTGTCCCCTTGATCTACTTTAGTTATTGATTTAGCTAGAACATTTAGTATTATAGTGAGGAGATACAAAGAAAGTGGACAATCTTCTCTTGTTCCTGATTTTAATGCAATTGGTTTGAATTTCTCTCCATCGTATTTTATTTTCTTGTGCTTAGTATTATTTTATGAAAGAAAGAGCATGAAGATGGGTAGTTGGGAATATCTGAAAGTATTGGAATGAGAGAAATAAATATCAAATTACATTCTATGAAAATTTTAAAAATTAAAACAAACACAACCACTTAAAACATAAATAACTTGAGTGTCTATATTTCCAAAGAAGATGTATAATTTGGCAATAGTGATTAACAGCAATGTTCAAAAGCTCAAAATATTCATGATATGTCAATTGAGTCTGCAATGCAACATCACTTCAATCCTGCTATCACAGTCTGAAAAAAAAAAGATGGTATATGAAAAAAAATGTGAAGCAAATATATGTGGAAAAGATAACTCTAATCTTAATAAAATTTTAAGTGAAATAGTTACCTTTAGATAAATATGAATTTTTTTCAGAAATCAAATTGAAGTCACCGTATCACCGATACTACATTCGCACTGATGATGTCACATTTGCAAAAGAAATGAAATTAGTATTTTCAAGAGGCTGCACTATTATGCTAGTAGCTTCTCTGTTCAGATAGCCAGGACACTGAAGATGTGTTAGATTTGATGAATAGATTAAGAAAATGTGGGATACATGCATAGTAGAACACGAAATAAAAAGGGAAGAAATCCAGCCACATATGCCAATTTGACTAACAGATTATGTTATACTTCAAGTGTTTGATCTCACTATTTGTGGAATCATACAGATAAAGAAATTAAAAGAAAAACATATGCAATCAAACTAATGAACAGAATAATAATGGCCAAGAGTAGAGACAATGAGATTGAAGAAATTTTATTTGAGGTTTCTTGTTGCCTTGGATGGAATGGTTAAGGTCAGGAAAACAAATGCTGTAAAAGAACTATGGAAAAGGGAACACTAATTCATTATTGCATGGACTGTAAAGTGATGCAGCCTCTGTGGGAGCTAGCACAGAAGAAATCTCAATATAGACCCACTATATGCCATATGCCATTTTTGTGGCATGTTGTACAAAGGATTTGATATCCTGCCACTGTGCTATCGTACAACCTTGGTGATTTCAGTTCCATCCGAAAATGCTAGGAAAGAGAAACATCAATCAGCTGAAAAATGGATCCTGAAAATATGGTTCATTATAGACAATGGAATATCATTCAGCTGTAAAGAACAATAAAAATCATAATATTTGCAGGTAAATAGATGAAAGTGGAAAACATGAGCGAGGTGATCCAGACCTAGGATAACAAATGCTGTACCTTGCCTTTTATATTTGTATCCTAGCTCCAAGTCAATTAGATTTGAGTACATAACAGGAAGTTACCACAAAAGGCCAAATATAGAGACTGGAAGGAACAACAAACAAACAGACAAAAAGAACACAAACAAACAAATAAAAAAAGAAAAATTCCAGGCATGGAAAAAAATCTCCTGTCAAGTCAATGATCAGGTGACTTGAAGAGATTTGTTTGTTTTGTTTTTATGTTTTGTTTTGTTTTGTTTTGTTTTCAAGACAGGGTTTTTCTGTATAGCCCTGGCTGTCCTGGAACTCACTTTGTAGACCATGCTGGCCTCTAACTCAGAAATCCACCTGCCTCTGCCTCCAAAGTGCTGGGATTAAAGGTGTGCACCACCACTTCCCAGCTGAAGAGATTTCTAAAACCACATACCATAACTAATGCCACTGACCTTAATATTACCTTTCAGGAGACTCACTTCCATAATACAGGAAGCTGACAAAAGAGAAAATCATCAATAGTTTCTTCATTTTGTTTTTGTATTGTTCTGTTAAAAAGATCTTGACTGTAGTCAATTTTAGAGGAAAGAGTTTATACATCATCCATATAAATGTCTATTATTGAAATGAGTCAGGGCAAGAGCTAAAGACAGGAACCTGGAGGCAGGAGCTAGTGCAGAGGCCATAAAGAAGTGTCGGATTATTGTCTTTCTAACCAGGGCTTGTTCAGTATACTTTTTATAGATTCCAGGTCTACCTGGCCAGAGATGGTACCACCACAATGGTCTATGCTCTACCACAAAAATTACTGATAAGCCAAAATAGAACAGACTTCTTCATAGACAAATCTGGTGGAGGCATATTCTCAATTGAGACTGCCTCCCCCTTACATGTAGAAATGTAAAATGACTCAATACAAGAACTTTACATTGCAGTACATCCTGAAATTCACAACAATAACTGACACAGCAGGATGTTCTCAATGGTTCAGTAGTTATACTTTTATCTTTAAGGTAACAAGCAACTGAAAAATAATACACAAGATCAGCTAAATATGAGGAAGTTCATGCCTGCAACTGTAAACCTAGCCAGCTGCACATATATAGAAAGGATCATAGACTAGAAAAGATAAGATACCATGACCAAGCCAATTTACAAAAGGAAGCACTTAAACCTGATGTGGTGACTGCAGCATATATCTTTAATCCCAGCATATGGGAGGCAAAGGCAGGTATGTCTCTACGATCATAGTCAGCCTTGGCTACAGAGTCAGTCTTCATGATAGGGAGGGATATAAAGAGAAACCTTGTCTTGAAAAATAAACCAAACAAACAAAACAGCAAAAGCAAACAACAAACAACAAAACCAATCAAAAAATGATGAATAAAAGGAAGGATTTGTTTGGATGTACAATTCTAGAGGAATAGGAGTTCATCAAGTTGGGGATACAAGGCAGCAAGCAGTGAGGATGGTGGCTGGGACAAGAGTTGAGTGCATTCATCTCAAACCATATCCATGAAGCAAATAAAATAAACCACAAATGCCATAAGTGCTTATACTCTCTAAGTCTGACTCCAGTGAATAGCCCCCTCCTAACAGCTCCTAAGTCTGTCCCCAAACAGTGCCACCAACTGGTGACCAAGAATTCAAATGTTCTAATTATAGAGCTCATCTCATTCAAATATCCATGGGTTTATTTAAGTAATTATTTCTCTTTGGAGAATATTTCTATATAACTGGTGAACTGGGGGGTGGAGGGTTTGGAGGGACACAGTCTGCAAACTTTCATCTTATTTGGGTTTTAATGTTTTAAAGTTTTTCATGTTATTTGGGTTTTAATGAAAAAACATGGACTGCAGAAATCTTTGGTTTAGTGTCTGATTTGAGATTCTAATCTGCCTTTGTTGAGTGGAAGGTTTTTGTTTTTGTTTTTGTTTTTGTTTTTTTTTTTTGTTTTGTTTTTTTTTTGTGTGTGTGTTGTTGCCTAAACTTGTTTGATTTTTGAGTTGGGGTATCAGTCCTTAAAGACTCAGCTTATTTTTGACTGTGTGGCTAGGGATCTCAGGTTACCATGAGGCAAAACTGCATATAAACAGGACAAACATCTGAATCTGCTTAGACTGATATGCAAGCTATGTTCCTGAGCTGTGTCAAGATGTGTAATGACAGATTGGGTAAATGAGAGACTTAGCAACTTACCAAGACATGATGGTATACAGACTCTAATGACCAAGGCTATAAACAAGTGTTCAGGATGGCATGAGCCTGCAAGGTTCAGGGACACACAGGACAGGTTGGTACAAAAATGTGCCACCTGGACAGTCCTGGAGATTGCATAATATACAGATAGACTTGAGTCCAGGAATAGTCAAGAAAAGAGCATTTGTGAACTGGGCATATCTGGAGATTTGGAACCGGGAAGGTGGTGTAAGAATTACCAAACTTACCAGACTGGTTTGTGAACTGGATATGCAATATATATAAACAGACACGCAAAGTATTATGCCTCATAAATATACATATTCATGAATATTGTCATCAAAATTTAGTAAATAGACTATGTCTGATAAAGTAATACTACCATCAAAGAAAAAAATTCTCTGCTTTTTATTCAATTAAATTTTAAACTTTTCTCATTATTTAATAGTAAAATTAAATTACATAATTTCCCATTATTTTTCATGCAACAAAACCCTCCCATGTAACACCTTCCTGATTAGTTTATAATTATGATCACGGATATTAGTATCTATTTAAAATAACTATTAAATCCAATTAAACTTTTTGAGTTTATACTAAAACCAATAGATAAAGAATATATGTAATCCCTGTTGTTTCCAAAGAAAGAAGAAGGACAGTATTTCTGTCTGATATTTCTGTAACTGAAAGTTTGTAGTATTTCTCTTAGTGGAAAATAACTTTCAGTCAAAAAAAATGGCTAAGATTTTCTCTAGAAAGCCTAAGTGTTTGCATCTTTAAGTGAGCATTTAAACTTTATAAAGAAAAGATCGAAGAATTGAACAGGAAGACTACATTTATTAAAAAACATATACACGAAAGATGCCCCACCAAGCCACAGGGGCATGTATTCCACTATGTTCATAGCAGCCTTGTTTGTTATATTCAGAAGATGGAGAAAACCCAGATGTTCCACAACAGAAGAATGGATACAGAAAATATGGTTCATTTACACAATGAAATACTACCCAGCTTTTAAGGAGAACACCCTGAGTTTTGCAGGCAAACGGATGGAACAAGAAACTATCATCCTGAATGAGGTAACTCATAACCAAAGGACATGCATCGTATGTACTCACTAATAACTGGATACTAGGCCCCCCAAAAAACAACAACAAGAACAACAACAACAAAGTACAGAATACCCAAGATACAGTCCACAGAACACAGAAAGGACAACAAGCTGAAGGGCCCAAGTGAGAACACCTCCGTCCCACTTGGGAGGAAGAAGAAAGACGTTATGATGCCTGCCATTCTATTTAGCAGCTAATGTTATTACAAATACCATGTAAACAAAATGTAGTTATAGAAAAGTTTATGAGTTAAAAAAGCATTTTAGATTTAATGTGATTTAATGCCTCGACTCTCTAGATCCTGTTAAGTGTCCTTCCTTTGTTAATGGATTTAAATGCATCCTATTTTCTTTCTGTCCGATTAAGGATATCTGCTATTACATTGAGATCTTGCACCAACTTGGAGTTGAATGTTGTTTAATGTTGGCAAAGGTTAACGTATCTTCCTCTTTTTGAAATTAAATCATTTATTTTTTATTATTTAAGAATTTTATACATGAACATTATGAATTTAATTAAACCTGCTCACTAGAATCTCCTCTCCAATTCCTTCAATACCTTCTCTCTCATCCCTTCTCTAACTTCATATATTAATTTAAATCCACTTAGTTCTTTTAACCATACCTGTATGAAAAACCATAGGCCAGTTCCAAAATATGGTTTCAGAAAGATTACAATCCATATTCCTGTCTGTACATAGTACTTGCTTTTCTCCATGAATTTGAATTCTACTTTGAATTTAGTTTCCGCTTATTTACATTCACCTTGCTCACACCTGGATACAGATGCATAGCCTCTGAAGTTAAGGAGAACCAAATAAGCAAGTAATTTGGTAACTGAGTTGTTCATCTCATTTTTTTTTTAATCTCATATTATTGAGGTAAAATAATCTTACCCTCTAATTGTGGTCAAGTGAAAAGATGCATGCATTTTATGCATATTCTACTTTAGAGTTTTTTAATTGATTTATTTACATTCACAATGCTGCCCCCATCCTGTTCCCCCTTCCAAGAGTACATCACCCCTCCCCACTCTCTTTGCCTCTGACAGGATGCTCCCACCCTCCAGCAGATCACATTCCCCTTCCCTGGTGTATCAAATTTCTATAGGATTAGGTCCATCCTCTCCCACATACCAGACAATGCCTTCCTCTGCTACATAAATTCTTTGGTTGGGGGTGGGCACAGCCCAACCCATGTATACTCTTTATAATGAACATTTCCCTTAACTCTTTATCTAAAGAAGCAAATACCAAATTTTGTTGTAATATGTGAGACCTCAAAGAGAGAGAACTTCTTAAGCAACATCACTGAATAAAACTTAGTTTTTGTTATAAAACATTGATTTGAACTTATTTAAAATGATGTTATATTATGAAATATTTACAAATGATTTGCTTTCATCTTTTATCCAATAAACAATGTGTCTAAAATAATTACAAATTATATCTTGAGTTACACTTCAAAAGATGGCTTTTTGCAATTATAATGCATCCTCTGTATATTTTCAGATTTCAGGAAAAAAGAGATATTTGACAGCCATTCCTTTTTAATTAACAAAATATAATTGTTTGCTGATTTCATTAGTTATAAACAGTTACACACAAACCTAATACCAGAAAGCTGAAAATTAAAATTTCATGAGGAATGTGATGTCAAGAATGTTGTAAAAGTAATTGAACTCTGCTTTAATTATTTACCAAAGGAACTTAAGCTGTTAGATTTCCTTAGCACATATACTTCTAATGGACAAAAAGTTATCAATACCATTCTGTATTCTATTATTGGTAACAATTTATTAATCTTTGTAATTTTATCTTGGATCAACTTGTAAACAAACAATGGGCATCAATTATTCCTATTCATGAATGACTGGATAGAGAAATTATAAATTATTATAATAATTATAAATTATAAATGTAAACAATGGAATTTTTTCATCCATGATAAAGAGCAACACCTTTTTTCAAGTAAATGAAGATCATATTATTAAGTGAAATAAGCCAGATTCAGAAAGAGAAGCATTGCTTGTCTTCTAATATGCTGAATACTCAGTGAATAAGGGGAGGAAAATAAGAGAGAATAGAAGGCTGTGATCAAAGTGTCACATTTGCAAGAACATATGATGCTAGTAAAGCTCTTCATATTTTACAGTTATCATGATGTAATTAAAACAAGTCACAAACTTCACTTGATGACATCTAGAAATCTCCAGCAAATACTGATTATAGACTGTTGCCTATGTTTACTTTCCTGTCTTGTGTGCTAAAACAAGTATCAATGTGCTTGTGTGTTCAGGGCACACATACCTTAATAATAGAGATGTTGAGTAGTCAAAAACATTTGTTCTCATTCCTAGCACACCAATAGGTGGTTAGCATTTGCTTGCCATATACTTTGGTGACAGGTAGACAAGGTGCATTTGGTGGAGGTCTACATGAGTGTTGAATAGTTTTCCCAGAAGGCTGCAAATGAGGTTGTTGAATGGATACCTCCTCATAACATTGTGCTCATGACCTTAGCATCTTGGAAAATAAAGCCACATGCCAGAGGAACAATTTTAATATCAGGGCCTTAAGAAGTTACATAAAATACAGGACTAAATTTGGGAAAATATTATAAAGTTCATAACTGATGTTAAACAAAATTTAAGATGAGAGTGTTTAGCTCTCCCTGGTACATGGTTTGCCTACTATAAACTAATTTTCCTGATATTTCAGTGCTATGTATATTTTATATTTTATTTTTTATGTTAATTTTTAAAAAATCTCTGCTGTTTAGTTCAGGACCCTAAAAGAGGCCTCTGGAGATTAAAGGAATGGGTCTATGGTTAAGAAAAGTTTATGCACTGCTCTTCCACAAAACTCAAGTTCAGTTCCCAGATTCTTCATTGAAAGCTCACACCTGCCTATAATCCCCCCTCCAGGAGAAGACATTGCCTCTACCCTTTGCAGACACTCTCACTGATGCACATATATTCAAACCCAGACACAAATACACGCATAATAACAAAATAATAAATATAAAACTTAACCAAAGAGCAAGAAAAACATGTAGGTATCTGAACCTACATAGTAATGACTCTTAAGTCTGTATTCTTGATTTTTCTCAATGAAGCTTTCATAACTTCATTGTGTCTTTGACTGAGAAATTCTCCTATTATTCTTTGGAGACATGGAGGCACAGTTATTTGTCCTGATGTTAAACAGATCCAAGCATCTGAGGAGAATTTGTTACTTATAATTATCTGGTATAACATAGGATAACTACATACTTTTAGTGATAATGACCTAACAGTTCGGCTTGTCTTCAATCCAATGTGTTTTCATTTGAAACCATATTGATTTTCCTAAATTATAATTAAAATTCACTGAATTCCAATAATTCAGTTTCTACCAAGGCACAAACTGATTTATAAGGGTGCAAATATTATCCTTGAAGAAATTTAAAATTATTATCTACATAAATAAGAATGTTAAAAAAAAGCATTAAGGTAATTGTCAACCCTTGTTTTCAGTGGGGTTAGGAAGCAGTCAGAATGCCTGGTTTCTAAACTTTCTAAAGTACACATGATCTTCAACCACCCGCTGATTTTACTACACATCACCCTCTGCTAGACACCAGATACTCCAGGAGTCACAACTGTCATGAAAGACAAGAAACAGGTACAATGTTGAAAACAAATCCTAAGACATTTATGGAGGCATTTTCTTTCAAAACTGCCAACCTACTAATCTAAATAATTTAACTGTCAAAGACGATATTTTCCAATCGCTGATTTCCTTTAGAATGTGCCGGCTTAAACTGAGTTATTCTGAAAGGAAAAAAAAATAGTATTTTTCTCTTTTTACACATGCTTGGTAAAATTATACAATCAAAATTCTGACTTTCTATTGGCCACCAGTGTTATCCTTTTTCTTAGGGAGACTAACAAATTCTCAGAAAACTCACAGCTGATAAATTCAAATCTTCCTTCTTAATTTGCTTAATGTTGTAGTCACATGTGCATTTGAAAGAAGATCTGCCTTTTGAGCAAAACAGCAATTATTTTTATACTTTTCTATGTGATGGCTATAAAATACTTTGAGATTTTCTTCAAAATAAGTAATAAAATTATTAGCAATTTTGAATTTTTTCACAAGGGTAAATTTAGTCATTAGTTTTGACATGGACTTACTTAATATTGCTTTACTGTAAATTAAGCTGTTAATTTGTTTCTCAGGATTTAGAAGATATTGTTTATTAGATCCTCTTAGTGTCCGGAGTGGTAATATTTTTAGCTAGGTCCCATTTAAGTAGAGGTGGAAAGGTGAGGATTTTGACATGCTACTGAGAAAAGTCAAGAAGTAACCAGGGAATCTTTAGTCTGACTTCTCACATTATTTTCGTTGTCCTCTATTTGACTATGCTTTTCAAAAGAAAATTTTTGGTAATATGTTTACAGAATTGTTCACTAAAGAAAAGAAATGATATTATTTTTCTTTTGGCTCTACATATTCCTGTCCCATTAAAGTAAGTCATAGATCCACACTGCATTCTCAAACCACTGCATTGCCATAAGCCAAAGATAAGTGGCAAATTTATCTGACAAACGCATGATAGAATTTCTACTACCAAATGGTTTTCAAATCACAGCATAAAATGAAGCCTTGGGAAACAACTCTACAGATTTGGGAACAACTCTTCAAAAATTGCCAGAGTAATCTTCTTCATAGCCCAAAGCAAGATGTAAATTAAGAAGCAATATACTATGTGTGTAATGGAGCATGCACTTATAAATTCGTGGTTCCATTCATCTCGTGTAAACAGCTCCCACAATGTACCTCCCAGGAACAATTATACAACTCCAAAGGCTTCTAAATTATAAATATTAAGGAAGAATTTTTTGTTCATTTCTTTACAGAGAAGTTTGGAGAGGCAAAAGAGCATAATCTTTAATTGTCAGATTGCTTTTTAATTGCACACTTTGTAGAGTGAATATTTTTAAAAAATGAAATCAGTAGGAGAAATACATCTGTTGAAAATGGCTCTGTTATTTGGTTGGCATGGCAGCAATTTGTTGAATGACCAGTCATGCCTTTAACATTCAGGACAGAACATGAAGGTGCTAGAGTTCATATTGCTAGAAGCTGGACTCTTTAAATAGGTAAAAATTGATCGCTTCAGGGGAGGAATAAAAAAAGAAAAAGACTATTAGCAAGAGTTTGGCTGAACAAGAGGTAACTAGTATAAGTGTATGACTAAATTTTCTCCAAATATACTATAAATTGTGTTGTAAAAGCTGTTTAAGAGACTTTGTCAGTGTCATAGTACAATTTGGGAAAAGAATAAAAGAACCATAGGCTATAAACACTAAACAGAGGTCTAGCTGTGTTTTGAACCTGTAAGAAAAAAGGATATGAATTCTAATGACTGTCTTCCAAAAGTTAAAGAAAGATACCTACATATGACTGTGAAAGAAGTCTGACATATATTTGAAAAGTCAAACAATGTAGATAAGAATTCCCTTTGTAAATCAAGAAAATATTTCCTAACAACAGTGAATTTGAAAGATCAAAGCAGGCTATTTGATGAAAATATAACAATTTTGAAAGTTATAATCTTATTATCAGGACATCAAAAACACTATGTGACATTACCTTTAAGGACATAAATACAGAGTTATGAGGTAGGCTAATGGGCTTAATATGCTAAAAGACGGGAAAATTACAAATAGCAAGGTAAATTGATGTTCTGCATTATCTTAAGTGAACTGAATGAAATTTGAATTAGTTTAAAGGGATAAGGAAGTCTCAGGCTTGAGGAAGGGGAAAAATAACGGAAAGCTGGGGAGAATCAATCCCTGGGTCTGCTGCCATGTATAAGGGCCTAGATATTAAAAGTGAGCATCCATCCTCCAAAATAAAACATTCATTATTAGTCATTTTTTATTTAATTTTATTCTTAATTTATTTTTTACACTCCAAATTCCATTACCCACCCCCCCATACACCCTCTTACAGATCCACATCTCATACCCCCTCCCCACCCCACCCGTTCTCCACATGGATGCCCCTACCCTCCACCCAACCTGACCTCTAAACTCTCTGGGGCCTCCAGTCTCTTGAAGGTTAGGTGCATCAACTCTGAATGAACACAGACCTGTAAGTCTTCTACTGTGTGTGTGCTCAGGGGGCCTCATATCAGCTGGTATATGCTGTCTGTTTGGTGGTCCAGTGTTTGAGAGATCTCAGGAGTCCAGATTAATTGAGACTGCTGGCCCTCCTATAGGATCGCCCTTCTCCTCAGCCTCTTTCAGCCTTCCCTAATTCAACAACAGGGTTCAGCTGCTTCTGTCCATTGGTTGGGTGCAAATATCTGCATCTGACTCTTTGAGCTGCTTGTTGGGTCTTTCAGAGGGCAACTGAGACCCAAAAGGACATGCATGGTATGTACTTACTAATAAGTGGATATTAGCAAACAAAACAAAACAACAACAACAACAACAACAAAATAGAACATATAGAATATCCAAGATACAGTCCACAGGACTCACAAAGCTCAACAAGCTGAAGTGCCCAAGTGAGGATGCCTCAATCCCACTTGGGAGAGAAAAGAAAGTAGGAATGGACCTGGGAGGGAAATTGGATTCAGGGGTCGGGGGGAACCAGAGTTGGTATTGGGTGAGGACCAGCACAAAGAATGTAAACAGGCAACCACAGGAAATAGGAGGTTGAGGGGACACCCCAGAATGCACCAGAGACCTTGGAGGTGAGAGACTCCCAGGACTCAAAGGGAAGGATTTTAGATGATATTTCTGACAGCAGGGAGAGGGAACTTATAGAGCCCACCTCCAACAGGAAGACTGGATATCAAGTGATGGATGGGGTTGCCTTTCCATAGACACATCTCTAACCCATAATTGTTTCTGTCTGAAAGAATTACAGGGATGGAAATGGAGAGAGCCTGAGAGAAAGAAGGTTGTGCAACAGGCCCAAAGTGAGATTCAGCTCAAGTGGAGGTCCCAAGGCCTGACACTATTACTGAGGCTATGGAGCTCTCACAAAAAGGAACCTAGCATGACTGCTTTCTGTTAGTGATTTTTAAAAGTGTGAAACTCGATGATTTGAAGGTGCTAGTTTTTGAATCTCAATGACATGCAAGATTACAGCTGGATTTCTGTTAGTGGCCTACATTTTGTAAAGGGACATTCAGCTCTGGGTTGCATGAAACTGAGGAAGAGGTCCACCATAGAAAGACCAGTAGTCTTTTTTTTTTTTCCATTTTTTATTAGGTATTTAGCTCATTTACATTTCCAATGCTATACCAAAAGTCCCTCATACCCACCCACCCCAAATCCCCTACCCACCCACTCCCCCTTTTTGGCCCTGGCGTTCCCCTGTACTGGGGCATATAAAGTTTGCGTGTCCAATGGGCCTCTCTTTCCAGTGATGGCCGACTAGGCCATCTTTTGATACATATGCAGCTAGAGTCAAGACCTCCGGGGTACTGGTTAGTTCATAATGTTGTTCCACCTATAGGGTTGCAGATCCCTTTAGCTCCTTGGGTACTTTCTCTAGCTCCTCCATTGGGAGCCCTGTGATCCATCCATTAGCTGGCTGTGAGCATCCACTTCTGTGTTTGCTAGGCCCTGGCATAGTCTCACAAGAGACAGCTACATCTGGGTCCTTTCAATAAAATCTTGCTAGTGTACGCAATGGTGTCAGCGTTTGGATGCTGATTATGGGGTGGATCCCTGGATATGGCAGTCTCTACATGGTCCATCCTTTCATCTCAGCTCCAAACTTTGTCTCTGTAACTCCTTCCATGGGTGTTTTGTTCCCAATTCTAAGGAGGGGCATAGTGTCCACACTTCAGTCTTCATTCTTCTTGAGTTTCATGTGTTTAGCAAATTGTATCTTATATCTTGGGTATCCTAGGTTTGGGGCTAATATCCACTTATCGTGAGTACATATTGTGTGAGTTCCTTTGTGAATGTGTTACCTCACTCAGGATGATGCCCTCCAGGTCCATCCATTTGGCTAGGAATTTCATAAATTCATTCTTTTTAATAGCTGAGTAGTACTCCATAGTCTTAACTAACCTAGACCCCAGATATATCTCAGATACCTGAGCCACCAACCAGGCTGCATACAACAGGTGATATGAGGCCCCCCAACACATACAAAGCAGAGGACTGCTGGGTCTGCACTCAGTCAGAGAAGATAAACCTAACCCAGAGAGTTGAGGCCCCAGGGAGTAAGGAGGCCTGGTAGGGTGGTGTGGGGATGGGGTGAGAACATCCTCTTAGAGACAGGGGAGGAGGGATTGGATGAGGAACAGTCAGAGGCTGAACAGGGAGGGGGAAACTATTTGAACGGTACAAAAAGATTAATAATAATAATGATGATAAAATAAAGAAAAAATCACAGCTACACTAGGTTCATGTGCACTTTCATTGTTGTGAAATAAATGATATACCTGTAATAAATGTTTATATATAAACTTATTTTGTACCTTTAATTCAGCTTCATTATATTAATCCAAGGTGAGCAAGGGCTTCTAGTCTTTCTCCACTGTCCCTGGCATGATCATTTGTTGTATGGATTCCAACTGGTGACAGACTTTCAGTGTTTCTTTGCCAGCTAGCTCATTTCAGATATTAATCACTATGCATTTATTCATGCTTTTTACTCTTCTACCTGACCAATAAAAATATGTGTTGTATTAACCACGATCATTTTGAGAACATGTTTGAAGATTATAAATAAGGCTCTGTCAAAGAACAAATCCAGAAGGGTGATACAAGAATGACCTTTTCCAGACAGCATATTTTAAATTACTAAATCATAAAACTTGATTATTTTTTAGTATGAAACATTGTATAACACTTGTTAATTTACATGACTACATACAATTATATAAACCTGGTACAAATACAAACAAGCTGATTAGTAACTCCTTTGTAGTGTGTAAAGCTTTATGGAAATCTGTATTGCTTTCTTTTAATAAAATCATTAAGGAAAAAACTGCACTGAACATCTTGGAAATATATCTCTACATTCTAATTAGTGTGTAAATAAAAACTAATTGGAAACCTGTGTTTGTTGGATAGTAGATTTCATTGTATAAAAAAATGGTTTTGTGACATGATACATGAGTATACATATAATTAATATTAACACAAATGTAAGTTGTATGTATATATATAAACCTGTGCATGCACAATTTTTCACAAAATTATAGGTATGCATATTTTGTTGTTTATATTTATATATACTAAAAAATAATTTTAATAGTTCCCTCATCTTTTTAACAATAAAATAAATCATATTATATTTTAGTTTCATGTGTAAAAACTGATAAAATATTAATGGCATTTTATTTTATAAATTTGTGTTATTTGAGATGATATATTATTTACATATGTTGTTCATATTCATATCTTTAAGTAATATTTGAGAGAATGTTTGCAACACCAAAAAATTTATGCTTCTTTTACTCATCTTAATGACAATAACTATATATGTATATGTTTATATATGTATATGTATTCACATATATTCATGCACACACAAATATATATATATATACATATATATGTATATGTATATGTATATATACATATATATGTGTATATATGTATATGTATATATATTATCTTAAATATTATCTTAAATATATATAAATATTTCAGGATATCCTGAAACTCACTATGTAGATCGGTCTAGTCGTGAAATCTTGAAATCACTGAGATCTACCTGACACTATTTCCTGAGTGCTTAAAAATGCTAGATTCAAGAAACAATTATTTTGTTTTCTTTTTTTCATGAAACTTTGAACACCTGGGCAGCAATACTGTGTCAATGAAGTTCCAGCTGTAGCTGCATGCCTGGAGGAAGCAGTGTTTTAATGGGCTTGCAGGAGCAGGTTCAGCTAATGCATAAGGAAATCAATACAGTGAAGGAACTGATATACCATAGGCCATTAAAGGTCATTTTGAAAGGATGTTTAACAGGATAATTTGCCAAATCCCTATAAAGAAAATGGAATATGTTTTAAAACTGTTCAATGAAAAGTAACTGAGAGGCAGGCACAATGCTGGGAAGCGAGTCACGTTAGTCACATCACAGGGAGAGAAAGCACTAGCAAGGACCTCAACAAACACAGTCAATAACCAGAACTCTTGTAGTCCCAATTCTGGATGTTTGGATGTGCCAACAGCCACCACAACAAAGAGCTCTTTAAACATTTAAAAGTATATGATCCTGTTTAAGATGCTGAATCAGAGTGGCCTTACATTAGCTTCCATGAACAAGTTTGGTCTTTAGTGCACATGAGATTTTGCACATCTTCACGTCCATCTTTTCAAGCCTGCAAAGCACAGGGAGGGAAGCCAGCCTCATCTTTTACACTGCCATGTGCAATGTCAGAATAAGACTGGTCTGCTTGATAACATTGAAATTTTGCAAAGACAAGGCAGATTAAAATAAAAATGTGATACACACACACACACACACACACACACACACACACACATACTGTAATAGTTTGTTTTCCATTCCATAAGAAAATACCCAAAGAATATAAACTAAGATGAAAAGGTTTATTTAGTTTGGGATTTGGGATGTTTAAAGTTCAGAATTCACAACCCATAGTTTAAGGCTCAAGTGACAGTTAAGGACAGTGCAATTTCTCTGAAAGTGCATGAAGGAGAGAATACTCACATGTGAACTCAGAAAGCTGAGAGAGTAAGGCATCTCCTCTCTCTCTCTCTCTCTCTCTCTCTCTCTCTCTCTCTCTCTCTCTCTTTCTCTCCACCACCCCACCACATGCTTTGCCCCATCATTTTCCTGATGTCTATTTCATTCAGGGTTCATTATTGTCTACTATAGTTAGTAGTAATAATATTAATTAGTATTGGTTTAATTTTAGCAATGGAGCAATTTCCATCTTTCATTTGCTATTTATTTCCTATTTTATTTAAAGACTAATTTTTAAAGATTGTTTTTGTGATTTAATAGTAAAAAGGTTTCGATATTTCAAATTATCATAGTATGTAACAGGTGACTATGACATTTTAATACATGCTTTGCCTTGGATGAACCTTTTCTGTGTCTCGCTCATCTTCTTGCTCTGCTTACAAGCCATGGAATACTAATCAGCTGTATAGAAACATGAGGCAATGACCACAATTAGAAAAGTTCACATCGATTGACATATTGACCTGTCCTTCCAACTCAGAAGAACAAATGTTGTATGTTCTCTCTTACCTGAAGCTCCTTGCTCGAAATATTTATAAAGTAGTGCATATCCTCAAGTAATTAGTGAAATCATGAAAGGAAAAAAATTTGATAATGCCAGAATAGGACATGTTGGGGAGCAACAGAGATGAGAACATAAAAGTACAAGTGATCTGACAAAAAAACTGGGGATATAGAAGATGGAGGAAGTAGGGAAAAATAACAGAAAAGAGCCCCACCCATCTCACCTTCTCACTGAGTCCTTTGAGACACCCCCAAATGCCCTAAGCAGTCTGAGAGCCCAGGCAGACCTCCAATCTCCTGCCACCTCTCTGTCCACCTTCATCAGACCTGCAGATCCTGAGCCATATGAACCTACTGATTCAGAACTATATTGTCATTGATACCCAAGAGAGGGCTGCTGCACCAGAAATATGGAGGTTAACTATTGCCCTAGTGCCTACTATAAAAGAAGCATCCATGAACCAAACAATCCAGATGGCTAAAGCCCCTTATAAGAACACAATCAACCTTTTGTCCAAGAATTTCATAAATCCATTGTTTTTAATAGCTGAGTAGTACTCCATTGTATAAATGTACCTGTTATAGTTGTTTCTTATGAGGCTATGCTAGTGTCTGGCAAATATAGAAGTGGATGCTCACTGTCATCTATAAGATGGAACACAGGGCCCCTAATGGTGAAGCTAGAGAAAGCACCCAAGGAGCTGAAGGGGTCTGCAACCCTATAGGTGGAACAACAATATGAACTAACAAGTATCCCCAGAGCTTGTGTCTCTAGCTACATATGTAGCATAAGAGGGCCTAGTTGGCCATCACTGGGAAGAGAGGCCCCTTCGTATTGCAAACTTTATATGCCCCAGTACAGGGAAATGCCAGGGCCAAGAAACGGGAGTTGGTGGGTAGGGTATCAGGGCTGAGGGAGAGTATAGGAAACTTTCAGGATAGCATTTGAAATGTTCATAAAGAAAATATCTAATTAAAAAAAAACCTACAATCAACCAAAGCCAGGTCAATATGACACCTTTAAAGCATAGATACCTTACTAAGAGAAAGCCTTACACAATGTAACACAACCAAAGCACGAGAAAAGGACCTTAAATTCAATCTTATCAAGATAATAGAGGTCTTTCAAGAGGGAATGAATAAATCCCTTAAGCAGAAAAAAGAAAATACAATCAAGTAAGTAGAGGTAAAGAAAAAAACTATTAAATCCCTTAAAGATATACAGGAAAATAAAATTAAACCAGTGAAGATATAAATAAAACTGCACAAGATTTGAAAGCAGAAATATCAAAATAACAGGAACTAACAATCACTGGTCAGTAATATCTCTCAACATAAATGGAGTCAACTCCCCCAAGAAAATGATACTGGCTAACAGAATGAATATGAAAACAAAGCCATCATTCTGCTGAATACAAGAAACATACCTCAACAATATAGACATTACCTCAGAGTATAGGACTGGAAAAAAATGTTTTCCAAGCACATGGACCCAAGAAACAAGCTGGGGTAGTCATTCTGGTATCTAATAAAGTAGAACTTTAATCAAAATAAATCAAAGGAAAAGGAAAAAGACACTTCATAGTCATCAATGGAAAAAAAATCTACCAAGATGATATCCTAATTCTGAATATCTATGCCTGAAAAACAAAGGCACCCACATTTGTAAAAGAAACATTGCTAAATCTCAAATGGTACATCAAACTCCACACACTAATGGTGGTAGAATTCAACACCCCACTCTCACCAATTGGCAGGCCATCCCAACAAAAAATTAACACAGAGATATCAAAACAAACTAACTTCATGAATCAAACGAAACTAACAGACATCTATAGAATATTTGACCCAAACAAAAAAGAATATTTCTTTTCCTCAGCACCTCACGGATCCTTCCCCAAAACTGACCATATAATTGGTCACAAAGCAAGCTTCAACAGATACAAGTAAATTAAAATAACGTGTTGTGTCTCCTCAGACCACCATAGATTAAATTTGGACTTCAACAACAACAGAAATACCAGAAAGCCTACACTCTCATGCAAATTGATCAACTCTCTATTCAATTATCTCTGGGTCAAAATGAAAGAAATAAATTAAAGACTTTCTGTAATTCAATGAAAATGAAGGAAAAAGAAAACCAAATTTATGAGACATATTAAAATCAGTGATAAGGAAATGCTCACAGCACTAAGTGCTTCCATAAAGAAATTAGAAAGTTCTCATACCAGCAATTGAAAAGTGCACCTGATAGATCTAAAGAGGAGGAGGAGGAGGGAGAGGAAGAGGGGGAGGAGGAGGAGGAGGAGGAGGAGGAGGAGGAGGTAACTATGACGGTGACAATGAAGAAGAAGAAGAGGAAGAGGAAGGAGCAGTAGTAAGAAGCAGCAAGCACAGTAAAGATGAGTAGACTTCGAAGACAAGAAGTAATGACACACAGTCAGGGCTGAAATCAATCAGTTAGAAATATAAAAATAATACAAAGAACGAAGGAAACCAAGAGTTGGTTCTTTTATTTTTTTTAATTGATTATTTTATTTGACGTTTCAAATGTTAACCCCTTTCCTGGATTCTCCTCTGCAATTTCTCTATAACATATATCCCCCACCCCCCTGCTTCTCCCACCTACCTTCCCACTCCTGCCTTACCACCCTAGCATCTAGCTGTCACAGAACCAAGAATTTCCCCTCCCACTGATGCCAGATAAGGTAATCCTCGGAAACATATTCTGCTGGAGCCAAGTGTTCCTCAATGTGTACTCTTTGGTTGGTGGTTTATTCCCTGGGAGCTCTGGGGGCTTTGATTGGTTGATATTGTTGTTCTTCCTATGGGGTTGCAAACCCCTTCAGCTCCTTCAGTCCTTTTTCTAACTTCTCCATTGGGGAACCCATGCTCAGTCTAATGGTTGGCTGTGAGCATCCACCTCTGTTATTTGTCAGCCTCTGGCAGAGCCTCTCAGAAGACAGCTATATCAGGCTCCTGTCAGCATTCACTTCTTGGCATTCACAACAGTGTCTGGGTTTGGTAACTGTATATGGGATGGGTCCCCAGGTGGCGCTGTCTCTGGATGGCCTTTCCTTTAGTCTCTGACATTTCTTTAGGTGCTTCTCAGCCTTTCAATATTCCTCAGTTTAGAATTCTTTGTTTAGCTCTATATCTCCTCCTCCTCCTCTGTTTTAGATCTTTCAGGTGCACTTTTAAATTGTTGGTATTGATCCATGGAATTCACTTGAAGACCCAGAAATAAATCCACATAATTATGGACACTTGATTTTCGAGGAAAAACAAAACAAAACAAAACAAACAAACAAACAAAAAAAACCCAAAAAAAACAAAAAACAAACAAACAAAAAAAAACCAAAAAACTTAAACCAAAGAAAGCCTCACAGAAGTGGAAGCTAAGTTCTTATTTCTGAAGACCATGTGAGTTAAAGATACTTCCCAGAGGTTCCTGGCCAAGAATAGATTTGCCTGTCAGCGTACTACCCGAAGATTTTCTTTTTTTCTTTCTTTTTTTTTTTTTTTATGTTGATAGTGTGTGCAGAAGACGTCCGCCATCCTTTTTCCCATCTTGATATTTACTGCCTGAAGACTACTATCCTACAGAGATTACCCAAACCCACAGCTGTATACCATAAACCCCACCTCCTTGTTTAACTGTAATAGCCCCCTTTCCCTTGTCAGCTGTATACAGTAGCCTCGCCTCGCTAGTCAATTCTTTTTTTTTTCTTTTTGAATATTTTATTTCATAGTACCAGATTGTTTAATGGAAGCCTCCAAAGGAGGGATACCACTAAAAGTCCCACAGATGACACCTATGAACTACAACAATGGTGATCCTGGCACAACTCAATAGTTCAGTAGTGGCATGCATATATGGTGTGTGTGTGTGTGTGTGTGTGTGTGTGTGTGTGTACCTGTGGGTATATGCGTGTATATTTGTTGGATTTTTTAAAACTGAATATGGACTCTTTAGGTATATGAATGTAGACACCAATAAAAGTAGAGGATGAAAGATTAAAAATTTTAAAGAAAAAAAAACACTCCACTGTTTATGGGCAAAGGACAAGAGAAATAGGCCCTAAGTGCTCAAAAATTAGGGACATAACACAAAGGTAATGTGCACCAGAGATTGCTCAAGGATCACTAATTTTTCATGGAGACCATGACAGACTAGAGCTTTAATTGGGCAATTCTATTTAAAAAAAAAAAAAAACCTGAAAGTACTGAAAATGAGAAAATTAATAAAATGGAGTCTTAAACTTAGAAGGTAAGATTAACGATATAGATAATATATAGACTATTGATAATAAAGTTCTTATGAACAATTGGACTTTCTGGAACTAGTTTATTTTTATGTTTACTTGAAAACTGTAATGTAATAAAAGAAAAATAGCATTTTCAGGAGGATTTAATGTCTTATAATATAATAAAGAAAAGGTTCAAGGTAGAATGCAAACACTTTTCATACACAACGAAGAGCAGAAAATAAACAAAGAAACAAATAAACCTCTCCCATCAAATCAAATAAAACAAACAAGCAAACAAAATACCCAAAGGCTAGTCCAATTCTTAAGAGAACAGATGACTAATATCAATGCCCCGAATTTACTAAAGCTTTTGAACTTAAAAAAAAAAAGTATAAATTTTCAGAGGGTAAATATAAGGTATATCTTAGAAGCATATATGATTTTTAAATTGAAAATATAAGGCTAGCAATATAAACTAGTAAATGACTCAGTGTTTGGTGGATAGTAATAGGAAAGGTCAATGATTTTGAAAATGGATCGATTGAGTTGACCTCTGAGGAAAAAAAAAAACAACAACAACAACAACAACAACAAAAAAACAAATAAAACCAGAAACGTTGGATTCATGGACTTTCTGGGATATAGGAAAGAAAAGTATAAACCAAAGAGATTTAAAATAGTAGATTCCAGAAACCCTGAAAGCACAATGGTCTGCCTCTATCTAGATTCTGAGAGTCACATGTAGAGGAGGCAGAAGACAAGTGCCTTTAGAAGCACTTCTACTCTCTGAGGTTTCCCTTTCTGGTTGCTATTGTTAATCTCTATCTTAGAAATGAGATGTTGAAATACTACAAGAAGTAATAAAGTTATAATCATGTTGTGTGGAAAAGAAACAGAAAAATCTAAAATCTGAATATCTAGTATGAAAGAATAACAGTCTTTCAGCATCAGATAATTTTATTAGGTGTTTAACTATTTTCAACACATTCAAATAATAGGCATAAATATTGTAAGGAAATTTTCTAGCAATCATTAAAAAAAATGAAACTTTAAAGCAACCAGACAATCACTTCATAGCTAGGAGAGCAGCAGAAAACTGTCTCAGGAGAATTGCACATTGTAAACTCCAGAGACTGGAGGAAGGCACAGTAACTTTTAAAGATTCAAAAACTAAAGATTTGCCACCTATTGTCTATGTGCCCAGCACTATACATGCATATGTACAAACATACATACATACATACATATATACGTTTTACATATGATTAAATAATAGAGATGAATTTAAGGCTCTGTCAGATGATGAATAATTATCAATAGAACTTCTATAAAGGAAATGCTAGAGAAACATTCCTGGTTAAAGAAAAACAATTGAAGAGAGCATAGATGACTGCAAATTGTTAAATTCTACTGTGTATAGATTGTAAAATATATTTCACTGTTTAAAAGTTCTGCAAAGGAAGTTAGTTGTAATATTGTAAATATTTTCTGATCTTTTCTTTAAAGTTTCTGAATAAAGTTCCTTTTAGATGTAATTTCTTTTTTCAGTGGTGCTATTGTTACAAAGCAGGCAACTTCTAGTTTTCTTACACGGGAAATTTTGAATGTTAACTGTCAAAGCCCATTAGTTCAGGTCCTTGTTATCATCATGCTGATTGCAATTATTCTATTCCTTTTTATTTTTTAAAAAAATCATCTGCTCTTAAAAAGGTTTCATAGATATTCCTAAGGTTTTATTTAAAGCACAATTAAAACACAAAATTGATTGCTCTCTGGAGATCTGGTTTAAATCAGTATTACTTAAAGTCAGGGTGAGATGTAATAGCTTATTCCCTTACTGTGAAGGCAAAGCAGTTGAAATATATATATATGTGTGTGTGTGTGTGTGTGTGTGTGTGTGTGTGTGTGTGTGTGTGTGTGAATTATTCAGATCTCCAAAGATACTCTGAGGGCCTTGGGAATTGTTTTCTCTGGTTCTAGTTGTTCAGCATCGAAATCTTCCCATGCCCTGAGGCAGGGTTGTGCTTGCCACTGCTAAGCAGGAAATGGAAGGAAAACAAGTGATAATATCCAGGAAGTTTACCCCATGCAGAAACCTAATACTCTGACACTGTGCCCTGTGTGCGCAGTGTCATACCACCCTTGTTTTGACTCCACACTCTCTCCCCTCAAATCAAGGTGTCTCCTAGCCTCCCAGGAATTCCAGCTCTCTGTTTTGTATACCAAAATCTTTCTCTAGGAAGTGATCTACAATCTGTCCGTCCACATCCTTGGCTTCTGCCCTATCCATTTTTGCTTTTTCCAATAGTCCCTTAGTTGATTGTAAAAAGTGCAATGGTTTGAATAGGTATGGCCCCTATAGACTCATGTTTGTGAATCCTTGACACCCCCTGCCCCCAGAGAGTGACTCCATTAGAAGGTATCTCCTTATGGGGAAATTTGTATGGCCTTAGTGGAGAAAGTGTGCCACTGTTGTAGAAGGCCTTGCAAGAGTATCCTCCTATGTGCCATTTGAAGCCAATCACTTTCTGGCTGCCTTTGGATCAAGAAATAGAACTTCCAGCTCCTTCTCCAGCAGCATGTGTGCCCAGACACAACCATACTTCCCACCCTGAAGATAATGCACTGCGTCTGTGAAACTGTAAGCCAGCCCAATTTAAAGGTCCTTTATAAATGTTGTCTTGGTCATGCTATCTCTTCACAGCTTTGAAACCCTAACTAAGACAAACCAGTATTGCCCATATCTCTTGCAGTTTTTGTTATTGTTTCAAAAGCATTAGGAAGTCCAACCCTGACTATTCCAATTTTCCTAGGTGCCTTGATCATTTGTTTATGCATGTGTATCAAGAGCCTGACAGCAAAGGAAATGATTAAGGACACTGGAATATAAATATTTCAGCATGGAAGCATTTCTATTTAGAGACAAATCTACTGGTTCACACTCAGAAAACAGAGAAAGAGTAAAATATATTCGGAAGCTGAAGAGATCAGTTTCAGCACAAGCTTGACAACAATTGATGTTGCCTTCCAATTAAGGCAACTCTGTTGGATTGGCAAAAAGTTAATGATAGCAAACCTGTCAACCGACATCCACACTCCAATGGTGCTTGACAAGCTGCAAAAAGAGAAGGAAAAAGAAAGGAAAATATAGGGAGCACTAATCGTTGTTGAATTGCAGGCTCCACTACTTTTCAGATCATAGGGAAGCTCACCAAAGGGATTTTGAAAGGAATTACTTAAGATGCTTAGCCTGTTGTCCCCAATATTAAACCTACTTTGTCTTCACTTTTATAAATGCTCATGAAAATTACATGGCTGTGTGCTGAGGGTGTGTTAAGTATGAAATGCAAGGATTAACCATATATTCAGGTTTTCTTAAGAAAAACATAAGGATCTGTTTCCTGTGGCACTGATATGAGTTATAAGTGATAGCGAGTCAGCCCAGAGCTCTAGGGAATCATTTCTAAAAGCAAAGGAGAACAGATGCCTTCTCAAAGAAGCAAAAAATTTTTAGAAAAATGCATTAGAAAGCAACGGTTCAGGGAAATAACCACAGGGAATTTTAGGAGAAAGATCCTTGAGGGTCATTTGACTTTCTGGGAACCACCTGATGATTAGCACACTTAAAGCTTAGCCTGAGGCTCATACACCATCAAGCTGAGATGCCCCTTCTTACAATGCCACCTGATAACTGGCTGTTTAGCTGCTTCTAGAGAAACTCAGAAGGCTCAAATCAAAGTCTCAGGATAAGAACCAGAAAGAAGCACACGGCAAAGATGTAGTGGAACTATCAATCTTATCTTCTAGAATAAAATAATAGCCAAATAATTTATTTAAATTTTTGAGGTTAGACTTTATCACTCAAGTAGATTTACACATGCATAACTATATATACACAGAAACATAGATGGGCAGATCATGCCTGCCTTATAAATATATGGCTATATTTGTATTACAGTTTTCTATTTTGAATAAAATGTATTATGCCATGTATATTTCTGCCCAGAAAGTTTCTTCATATAATTTTCTGATTATTACTGTTTGAACATTAATTTCTTTAGTGGCCAGAGAAAGGGAAGACCAGAGGTAAATAGTTACTGTAATATCAGTGATGATTTAGGCTATGTCAGTGTCTCAGGACTGCACTTAATAAGAAGGCAAACTTGCCATCAGCCACTATCTTATATATAACAATTAGTAACAATTTCAAGGAGACTTAATTATTCAACAATGTCAGTAGAGGCTACTTTGCAACAAGGCTTTATGTGAATTATTAATGACTGCTAGCATCCTCAAGCTGTAGGAATAAATGGGTAGATCAAGAGGAGAACCCACAAATGTCTCTGATACTTGATCAATGTCTTGGCCTTTCTCTTGTCTTGGCCTGTGACTGTATCTACTAATGAGTTCTAAATGCCACCAGCCCATCTCTAGCTTCTGAAACAATCACAAAGGATCACTGGGGCGTGCCAGCTGTCCTACCTTTGTTAACATGTCTTGGTGATGCTGAACTTGACTTCCTAATACCTTTGGTGATCTAATTTGACCTTGTCAAGGGATGTTCAAAGAACGGTCTGCCCTGTTACACTCACTTTTTCAAAAGCACTTAACACAGGACATTTTCTCAAGAGTAATTTTTAACACTTAGAAAATGCTACATGAATCTGTGGTCCTTATTTGGAAGGATCAAGAATACAAGATGAATCTCCAACTGCAGATACCAGAGATATTGATGACAGAGAAGACACATGCAGATTTATGGCCATCCCTTTTGCTGTTATATTCCCTCTTTAACTATGATACAAGTGAGAATGAGAAAAAAATGGGAACTCGACATCTTTTAATATTTCTGAATTTGTCTCAAATGAAGTATACTCTACTTTTGACAGATAAATATTAGAGTGACAAGTGTATTTCTTACTAGTCAACTTTACAGATTCTATATAAAATTATTTTTGTCCTCTGTCAGTTTGAAATTGCTAAAATTTACATGTTTCCTACAGACGGACAGGTGTGTAGCCACAAAAAACACAGCTGTGATCACTTGGAATGCTTTGAATTCTTAGGATATAGGCACTGATTCTCTTATTCTCCTTACCAATCTATCTGTGGTACATATCCCTATGAGGATAACTAAATATGTGTAAATTAATTTGACAAATATGAAATAATATACTTTGGATATATTTCCTTTTCCAATTCATATTAAAAACATTTTATCTCTTGCAATTTACATACATTAATAGCTTAAACTTCAAGGGCTGGTATATGTGTCAGTAAGCCTGATGGCCTGAGAGATATCCCTAGAATCTATGTGGTGGGAGAAAAAAAAAAACAACTCCTGCAAACAGTCCAGACTTCAATGTGTATACCATGGCATAAGAACCCCCCTCTATATGTACACACATATATAAATCTCCTTTGCAATATACAACCACAACAAATAGACAAAACAAATAAATGTCAAAAAGTTCATATTTTGAAATACAGTTACCAATGTGATGTACTGAGAACTAATAACCTCCAAGGATGATTACATTAAAAAGATTACAGTCTAAGCTCCTACACAGAATCACCAGCCCTGCATAATAACTGAAATGAGCTGAGAAGTCTTCTTGACACCCTCTAGCAGATGAGTGAGCAAAACTAGAAAGTGATCTAGACAACATAAACTAGGACCTTAATGACTAGACAGTTCTTTGGACAAAAATTTTTTAGACATGTCTGTCTCTGAAACCGTGAGAAAGAAATCTATATTTTTAAATAAACTATGTGCTTACCAGTCCTAATATATTTTGTTTTGTTTATTTTCTTTATAGTATGTATTTACGTGTGTCTGTCTGCAGATAAATTCGCCTGAATATAAATTCAGAAACCAGAAAATGTTCTCCATTACTCAGCTGACCTGCCTAAAGTGGGTGGTGTGAACCAAACTCATGTCCTTTGCAAGAACAGTGTGTGCACTTAATTCAGAGATCTTTCTCCAAACCATTTCATATATTTCAATAGCTGTTTAACGGTAATGCGGTATAACATCTCATTATTCAGGCTCCTGTTCATACCAAAATCAAATGCCAAATGGCATTTGGGATTGATAAAGAGTAAATTTCAAGTTGGCTGTGAGTGAACCTGATAAAGTAGTCATATGGAGGGGATGGGAATCCTACTCAACATTATTCATCCTTATAGTCCAAACTGAACACAGTGATATAAAATGATCACTCCACAAAAATAATTCATTTAATTAAGCAGTGGCTGTTTTACTTTGACATCTGTGTCCCTTAAAGTTATTGGAATTGCACATCAAGGTGGTCCTTGAACAACTGCTTTGTGTTACTACAGAGATTTTTAAAAATAGTATGGTTGAGGTTTAATTCACAAAGTAAAATACTATAAACGTTTTCCTTCTAAAGTACAAAATTCATTTATGTTCAGCTAATTTAACTACAGCATTCTATAGGCATCACAGCTACCTTGCTTCATAAATTTCTACAACCCTCCAATATTTTCTTCCTCATATCTACTTCAGTAGAGTACCTGGAACTTAATAATATTTTTGATAGCAGCAATCTGCCTACTCTGTGTAAGATTGCTGCGTACATTACATCACGGTAACAGAATGGGTGGCATTTGGTCTTTGGTTCCCTCAATGTACACAAGAATATGAAGTCTGTGCTGTGTTACACATTATTCTTATTCAGTTCTGAAAAAAATAATATTTCACACACAGGATGAACAGTTTTGGCTATTCTGAGTATTTCTATTTGATATACCTTACTCAGATTTGTGCATGTGTTCTAATCACTTAGACTGTATTATACGTGTTATACATTGTGAGAAATTACTTTTCAAAAATGTATGCATAATTTGCTCTGTCGTGGCTTGAATTTTTTGGCATTTGTGTTTGAATTTTGATTGCCTCATCAGGCAGCCCATAATTGACAGCTGTAAAAACTTACCCTAACTTTTACTTCTTCAAGTTATTTTGGTTATTTACTTTCTTGAATGAATGAGAAATGGACTAAGATGTAATCATACCAGCAAGTTCTGCTTGGTGTGTGTGTGTGTGTGTGTGTGTGTGTGTGTGTGTGTTTGTGTATATGTGTGTGTGCGCACATATGCGTGTACCTGCCCACACATACACACATGTTCACATGCACTAACTCATGTATGCCATGTGTCAATGGTACTCATGAAAGGCAAAAGAGGAAGTCTGACTTATTAGAGCTGTACTTACTATTGAGGGTAGACCATCTGGCATGGCTGCTGATATTTAAAAAAAATGGTAATAAGTGATCAAATCAAAGTCAGAACTTCAAATATTAAGCAGCAAATTATAATATATCTAGAAGTCTTTATTAAAGAAAAATAGTTGAAAGTGGCAACTATTAGACGATATCAAATTGCCATAATCCTAGCTTGTTAGCATCATGATAATCTTGAAAGAGAAAAAAACAATAAAAGAAAATAAATAGCTTTATATTCACAGCATCTTAGTGGTGTGTAGCTCTGAAATAGGCAGAACAGATTTGGAGATGTTCACTCCAAAACAGTTTTTGTTTGACCTGCCTTGTAGTTCTTGGGGAATCCTATTTTGTGGGCTTTTTCGTAACTGTTATGTTTAGATTATTTCTACAGTGATTATCTGTTTTCCTCAGGCATTTAAAAAATTAATCAATAGTGCATTAACGTATTACTGATTAGGTGACAGCACATTTAGAGGTCAACAAGAAACTTTAAGCTGAAAAATATAATGTCTATAAAGCTCTTAGAAGACAGGAGATACATCCCTGATACTATGCAAGCTACTTTCACGTGTAGATTTGTACACATGTATAGCAATTCCACAAGAAGAGGATAATAATTCCTGACTGGTTTACACTTACGCTTTTTATTTTTTATTTATTTTTATTTACGTTAGTTAATGTTTTTTTTTTAATTTTTTTTATTATTGAGTAATTATTTCATTTACATTTCCAATGCTATCCCAAAAGTCCCACACACCCTCCCACACCCACTCCCCCACCCACCAACTCTCATCTCTTGGCCCTTGCGTTCCCCTGTACTGAGGCATATAAAGTTTGCATAACCAATGGGCCTCTCTTTCCACTGATGGCCGACCAGGCCGTCTTCTGCTACATATGCAGCTAGAGACACAAGCTCTGGGGGGTACTGGTTAGTTCATATTGTTGTTCCACCTATAGGGTTGCAGATCCCCCCAGCTCCCTGGGTACTTCCTCTAGCTCCTCCATTGGGGGCCCTTTGATCCATCCAATAGCTGACTGTGAGCATCCACTTCTGTGTTTGCTAGGCCCCAGCATAGTCTCACAAGAGACAACTATATCAGGGTCCTTTCAGCAAAATCTTGCTCTTGTATGCAACGGTGTCAGCATTTGGAGACTGATTATGGGATGGATCCCTGGATATGGCAGTCTCTAGATGGTCCATCTTTTCCTCAGCTCCAAACTCTGTCTCTGTAACTCCTTCCATGGGTGCCTTGCTCCCAATTCCAAGAAGGGGCAAAGTATCCACACCTTGGTCTTCGTTCTTCCCGAGCTTCATGCGTTTTGCAAATTGTATCTTATATCTTGGTATTCTAAGTTTCTGGGCTAGTATCCACTTATCAGTGAGTACATATCATGTGAGTTCTTTTGTGATTGAGTTACCTCACTCAGGATGATGCTCCCCAGGTCCATCCATTTGCCTAGAAATTTCATAAATTCGTTCTTTTTAATAGCTGATTAGTACTCCTTTGTGTAAATCTACCACATTTTCTGTATCCATTCCTCTGTTGAGGGGCATCCGGGTTCTTTTCAGCTTCTGGCTATTATAAATAAGGCTGCTATGAACATAGTGGAGCATGTGTCCTTCTTACCGGTTAGAACATCCTCTGGATATATGCCCAGGAGAGGTATTGAGGGATACTCCAGTAGTACTATGTCCATTTTTCTGAGAAACTGCCAGACTGATTTCCAGAGTGGTTGTACAAGCTTACAATCCCACCAACAATGTAGGAGTGTTCCTCTTTCTCCACATCCTCGCCAGCATCTGCTGTCACCTGAAATTTTGATCTTAGCCATTCTGACTGGTGTGAGGTGGAATGTCAGGGTTGTTTTAATTTGCATTTCCATGATGATTAAGGATGTTGAACATTTTAGGAGATCAACATTAAAGCACAGTTGAAAACTGCCTGCCTGCCCGAATGGGGAAGATACACTACAAATGAGAGCCCTAAATATAGGCAAAATTGGAAGAACTCATGGAGCCTCTTTCCATTTGTTTGTTGCAAACTATGATAGGTGTGCTGAGACTCAGATAACACATGGCAAGAAATGTGGAAATTCCAGAATCTTAAAGTGTTTAAATAAGTAGCATCTACAGCAAAAAGGACAAAACATACAATGACTTAGCATCAAATCTTGGACTCAGGGGTCCCTTTGTTAGTTTCTGCTCTTAACTCTATTTAGCCCTGAGTTATCTGAGAGAGTCTTAATTGTGAGGTTTCCACAGTCAAATTAGACTGTTTTGTGAGTATTAACTGATATGATTGACCAACACACTACAGGTGATGTCCAAATAAACTATTCTTCTAGGAGTTGCTTTTGCCATGGTGTTTTACCCTTGCAGAAGAAAAGTAGCTAATACACATGCTAATTAGATGACAGATTTTAAAAGGAAGATAAAGAAAAGAAATCCTACACTCAACACCTTTCACTTCTCATCTTTTCTAGCCCAACTTTCATTAGTTTGAAATTTAGGAAAAACAATTTCCATGACACCACTGAACAGCATGAACTGATTTTATGGTTCATCAGTAAGGGGTAACATCATTGTAGTGGTTTGGTGAGAATTGCTATTATAAGTTTCTATATTAGAATGTTAGGTTCCTAGTTCGTTTAACTGTGTTGAGAAAGACTAGGGGGGGGGGTTTGACCTTGTTGGAGGAGACTGGAGTTGAGTTTTCAAGTTTCAGAAGTACAAACTCAGATCTTCTGAACTCTACCTCCAACTTGTAGAGTAGATTAGATATGAACCCTCAGCTACTGTTCCACTGCCATGCCTTTCTGCCTGCTCTCAGGTTCCCCACTATAATCATCATGAACCAAATCTCTCAAGCTGTATGTAATACCCTAATTTAATTCTGTATTTTATAAATTGCCTTAATCATGCTGCTTTTGCTACCCCCAACCCTTGCCTGAAAACTTGGGCATAGGTCACACTAGCAGGTCCTACATAAGTTCCCTCAGATCTGTGGATAGAAACAACACACATACAACACACACACACACACACACACACACACACAGAGAGAGAGAGAGAGAGAGAGAGAGAGAGAGAGAGAGAGAGAGAGAGAGAGAGAGAGAGGGAGAGAACAGTTAATATTAAAATACCTTTGTTAATTTAGTGACTGAGAACTCCTAAACTTCCCCTATCACCCCAGGTGAATTCTGACAGAGTGGCTGGCTGATTTTATCTCCTGCAGCTGTTCCTCCTTCTCCTCCCCTAGTTCTCCTGCATTTGCTAGTTTACCTGAGGGGACCTGGATGCTCCACCTACTTCACCCAGCTCATTGGCCGCTAGCATCATGTTTGATGGATCAAAAACCAATTGGGGAATAGGACCTTAGCATCAGAAACAACTCCTACATCATGGTGTCTCTTCATAGTAATAAAAAAGTAACAAAGACACACAGAGTGTATCATCTCTTTACATGAAGGGTATACAGCTGTTTCTTGAACAGAAGTTTCTCATTTATTTTCATTTTCCTCCTTTTGCATTTTTCTATTGACAAGTGCTCTCCTCATCTGAATTGGTCTCATAAAACCTCCTTTTTCTGCCATTTCACAAGTCATATTCCCTAGTTTCTGTGTATATCCTAGGATATAACTTTCTGCAATGTGATACATTGTGACTTGTGCTTATGACAAATCTATGACACAAAATTGCCTAAGTAGCAAAATCATGTCTATCACAAAAGATCCCAGTGTACTGAGTCAAAAAATCTTGGTTGTTTCTATGCCTATTTTCATTAAATGTAGTCCAATAGTTATCTGGAAAACTATAATAATACATGTTGTGGAAAACATGCTTATTAATCAAACTGTTGTAGTGTCCCTTTCTTGGTGTGAAAACATGGTCCCATGTAGTATTTACTTTTCTCATTGCCATTTCAAAATGAAGGATAATATGGAGTAAAGGAAATAAAGGCTTATTGGGACTCATATTTTTAGGCTATCATGACAATAAAACAGAGTTGTTGTATAGCTGGACCCATAGGTTCACACTTAGGACAGGGGAAAAGGAATGCTAGTGCTCAACTTGTGTACTTGAGGGTTTTGTTAACTAAATACAAATTAGAGTCACTTGTTTAAGTGGACCATCAACTGAGGAATCCTCTCCACTGTGTTTGCCTATGGGCAAAACCATGGTTTATTTTACTGATTGATGCTTGAAACTGGCAAGCCCAGACTACTCTGGGAGGTGCCACATTTGGGAAGTTAGTTCTACATTGTATAGTAAAGTAAACTGGGCATGTCATTGAGGGGCAAGACAGTAAATAACATTCTCCCATGGGCTTTGCATCAGTTCCTGCCTAAGGTTCTTCCCTTGAATTCCTGCCCTGACATCCCTAAACAATGAACTATTATGTGGAAATATAATTAAAATATACCCACTTTTACCTAAATTTGCTTTTTGTCAGGTTGTCTCATTATAGCAGTAGAAAGAAAAAAAAAATATATAATCCCTCTTTTGTCAGTCTGCCATTAAATGGACTGTGGTGATTTGAATATGTTTGACCCATGGGAAGTGTCACTATTAGGAGATTTGGTCTTGTTGGAGTAAGTGTAGCTTTGTTGAAGTGAGAGTATGATTGGAAGAAGGGGGCTTTGAATCTCTGCCCAGTGTGGAAGAAACCCTCCTTCTGACTGCCTGCAAAAGACAATCCTTCCCTATCTGCCTTCGGATCTAGATGTACAACAATCAGCTTTTCCTCCAGTACCATGTTTGTTACAGACATGCTTCTCACCATGATGATAATGAACTGAATTTCAAAAAGTGTAAGCCAGCCCCAATTAAATGTTATTCTTTCTAAAAGTTGCCTTGATCATGCTGTCTCTTCATAGCAATGGAAACCCAATCTGAGACATAGACCCACTCACATTCTTGATGGGGGTTGTACACTTTAAATCTTCTAATCAAGATAATTTCTCATAGCTATACAGCACAAGAAGAGTTAGTCCAAAACCTCTCAAGTTGTGAACCATAAACCATAAGGCCCAGCAAGGTCAAGTTTTGAAGCTCATTTTGCTCATCTGCAAGAGGAGATTAATTCCACTTCTCTCCCATGGCAGCATAAAGATTTAATGACATAATATGATTATTCAGCATAGCAAGAGCCACATAAGGACTTAGGGTTTGACATAATCATAAATAATAAATACTGTTCTTAGTAACTCACCATTGCTTTCATTCTTTAATTGTAATGCTGAAATTTCAAGGAACATTCAGTCCCATGTGCTATGTATCTCTTTCTATATTTCATGTGCTTAGGGGAAAAAGCACATAATGCTACTTTTACATAGTATTTCAAAGAGTTTGAGACAGACTAGAGATTCTAAGAGTACAGCTGAATATATATGGATGGCAACAATTTCCACTTTCCATTTAGGGTACTTAAATTGATGTGCTTTTCTTTGAGAAAATGTATTAGGAATATTTAAATAGAGAAATATTTTTGGGGGAACTAAGCCTCATGATGCAGTGGGTTGACCTTATAAACTGCTTTGATTTAATGTTCAAAACTTCTTCTTCCTAAAACATTAACCAATTTATAAAATGACAAAAAATATTTATTTCAGGTATTCAGTCAGAATTAACATGATCTTTGTATCTTTCAATGTATTAACATAGTATAGATTATGAATTAACTCAGTGGTGTTTGTTTTGTTAGGAGGAAAGAGCTTCAGCATTTATTTTTGAACTGATTCTTCTAAAAGTAAAGCATTTGAAAACAACGCGACAGTGCATTTCAGGATAAAAAAACACACTGTCTTTCAGTAGAACTTGAAAGGATTGAGTGTAGGGTAAGTTTGCCTTGCAAACAGAAAGAAGAACTGGTAAGGGTGAGGAATCTCAGACCCTAGGGATCTCAGAGTCTTGAGATTGGCAGGAGTCAAAATGCTCCCTATCTATTTGTATATCTGTTCTGGAGCTTGCAACCATGAGAACCCACTGAGCAGACCATGGGCATTTAGTCATATAAGGAAACACTTGGAATCCTTCCCCATGCAAATAGAGCATCATTAACATCTAAAATTAGGCAATAGGAAGCATCTACCCTAAGTCTTACACCACTCCTCAATGTTTATATAGTCCCTATCCACGTGGAATAAGTACACAAGTTATTTCACTGAGGATCATCTGAGAGTGGCTGTTTTTACTCAGTTGTAACACTTTGACAAGAGATTTTCTCCAAAAGAATCACTGAAACTTCTACCATCTGCCTGGCTAGACTTACTCTACCATTACCACTGCCTCTGCCACTGCTGCTGCCACTCCTATGGTAGAGGGCAAGAGACCCAGAGACTTATCTGCCTGCTCAAACCTCCTAGCTTCTCTTTTAAGAGCTGTAACACTGCAGCATTCCAGGCAGGACCCTTTCAAACATATTTATCTTTGTTCTGTTTGTTCTCTGGATGGACAGCAGAAAACAATTTTAATAATATTTTATTAAAATAGAAAATCCTTGGAAAAAAGATAGCATTTTCAACAAATGGTCTTGGCTCAACTAGTTGTTAGTATGTAGAAGAATGCAAATTGATCCATTCTTTTCTCCTTGGGCAAAGTCCAATTCCAAGTGGATCAAGGACCTCCACATAAAACCAGATACACTGAAACTAATAGAAATGAAAGAGGGGAAAACCCCCAGCATATGGGCACAGGGGAAAATTTCCTGAACAGAGAGCCCCAATAGCTTACGCTTTAACATTAAGAACTGAGAAATGAAGCAGGGGCAGTGGTAGCACACACCTTTAATCCCAGCACTTGGGAAGCAGAGGCAGGCTGATTTCTGAGTTAGAGGCCAGCCTGGTCTACAGAGTGAGATCCAGGACAGCCAGGGCTACACAGAGAAATCCTGTCTCAGAAAACAAACAAACAAACAAACAAAAAAGAATTGACAAATGAGACCTCATAAAATTGGAAAGCTTCTGTAAGGCAAAGGACACTGGCAATAGGACAAAAAGACAACCAACAGACTTTTTTTATTGGGAAAAGATCTTTACCCAATAGAGGTTTAATATCCAGTATATACAAAGAACTCAATAAGTCAGACTCCAGAGAATCAAATAACCTTATCAAAAATGGAGTACAGAGCTAAACAAAGAATTCTCAACTGGGGAATATCAAATGAATGAGAAGCACCTAAACAAATGTTCATCATCCTTAATTTTCAGGGAAATGCAAATCAAAACAACCCTGAGATTCCACCTCATACCAGTCAGAATGGTTAAAATAAAAAACTCAGGTGACAGTAGATGCTGGCAAGATTGTGGAGAAAGAGGAACACTCCTCCATTGCTGTTAGGATTGCAAGATGGTACAACCAGCCTGAAAATCAATTTGCACTTCCTTAGAAAACTGGACATAGTACTACCTGAGGACCCAGGTATAGGACTCTTGGCCATATACCCAAAAGATGCTCCAACATATAACAAGGACACATACTCCCCTATGTTCATAGCAGGCTTATTTATAATAGTCAACAGCTGGAAAAAACCGAGATGTCCCTCAACAGAGGAATGCATATAGAAAATGTGGTACATTTCCACAATGAGATACCACTCAGCTATTTAAAAACAATGTATACATGAAGATCTAAGCCAAATGGATGGAACTAGAAAATATCCTGAGTGTGGCAACCCAATCACAAAAGATCACACATGCTATGCACTCACTGATAAGTGGATATTAGCCCAGAAACTTAGAATACCCAAGATACAATTTGCAAAACACATGAAACTCAAGAATAAGAAAGACCAAAGTGTGAATACTTCACTCCTTCTTAGAATGGGGAACAAAGTACCTATGGAAGGAGTTACAGAGACAAAGTTTGGAGCAGAGATGGAAAGAATGACCATCCAGTGACTCCCCCACCTGGGGATCCATCCCACATACAATTACCAAACCCAGACACTATTGTGGATGCCAACAAGTGCTTGCTAACAGGAGCCTGATATAGTTCTCTCCTGAGAGGCTCTGCCAGTGCCTGACAAATACAGAAATGGATGCTCACAGTCATCTATTGGATAGAACACAGGGTCCACAATAAAGGAGGCAGAGAAAGGAACCAAGGAGCTGAAGGGGTTTGCACTCCCATAGGAGGAGCATCAATATGAACTAACCAGTACCCCCAGAGCTCTCGGGGTCTAAATAATCAACCAAAGATTATATATGTTGGGACTCATTGCTCCAGTTGCATATCTAGCAGAGGATGGTCTAATCAGTCATCAATGGGAGGAGAGGCCCTTGGTTCTGTGAAGGTTCTATGCCTTCCCCAGGAAGCAGGAGTGGGTGGTTGTTGAGCAGTGGGAGGAGAGAGGTGATAGAGGATTTTTGGAGAGAAAACCAGGAAAGGGGATAATATTTGAAATGTAAATAATTAAAATATCTAATAAAAAATTTTGAAAATTAAAAAAATGGAAAAATCCTCATTCTATTAAAATACACTTATTTCTAAAGACAAATGAAGGAGATTAAATTACAATATAATTGTTGATATTTGTTCTCAGTGAATTTGTAGATAGTTTCAAAAAAATTCCAATAATGTATCTAAGAAAAAATTAAACACAACATTCACTTAGTATTATTTTCATGCAGATTCTCTGTGTGTGCTTTAATAAGACATTGCAGATAACGTATTGATTATGAATAGCCCAGTATAAATACTAGCATTTTCTGAAAGTTGTTTAGCAAGCTACAAGAAAGTTTTGTTTTCAGTCAAAATATAATGTTATTTTTTATCTCATAATTTATACTGGAGCTTGGAGATATAAAAACCTGAAATAAAGAATCCCAAAGTAAACACACACAAAAGATATTTCTTGGAAAATGTAACTTAAAAATAAAGATAATATAATATCGACAATTCCATGGCATTTTAAACTGTATTTCAGAATAGCTGTAAGTTATCATTTCAGATAAAATTGTGTATAACCATACTTTAAGGATTAATTACTCATCCTGATATGTAAAAATGTAGTAATTTACAAGGCTATGGTAGTTAATGAAATTTGAAAGTTATCCTGTTTATTCATGAGAAGATGAGATAAACTTGTCCTTCAGAGTGTGTTTTGAAGAAAATAGGAATACCTTTACTGTTTGAAGATGGCATTCATTCAAGTTTAAGTATAGATGGATTAAATAAACCTAGTATAAAATATAATTTGATAAAAATTAAAAAACGGGCTGGTGAGATGGCTCAGTGGGTAAGAGCACCCGACTGCTCTTCTGAAGGTCAGGAGTTCAAATCCCAGCAACCACATGGTGGCTCACAACCATCCGAAACAAGATCTGACTCCCTCTTCTGGAGTGTCTGAGGACAGCTACAGTGTATTTACATATAATAAATAAATAAATATATTTAAAAAAAAAAGTTCAAAGTCCTTTTAAAAAAAAAAAATTAAAAAACTACACTCTATAGTTTAAAACATGATTCTCTTAAGGACATTTTCAAAGATTCTATTTAATAATTTTACTAATTTTTTATTTTTTATTTTTATTTTTTATTTTTTGGTTTCTTTCTTTTTTTTTTAATTAGGTATTTTCCTCATTTACATTTCCTATGCTATCCCAAAAGTCCTCCATACCCTCCCCCCCACTCCCTTACCAACCCACTCCCACTTATTGGCCCTGGCTTTCCCCTGCACTGGGGCATATAAAGTTTGCAAGTCCAATGGGCCTTTCTTTCCAGTGATGGCCAACTAGGCCATCTTTTGATACATATGCAGCTAGAGTCAAGAGCTCCACGGTACTGGTTAGTTCATAATGTTGTTCCACCTATAGGGTTGCAGATCTCTTTAGCTCCTTGGGTATTTTCTCTAGCTCCTCCATTGGGGGCCCTGTGATCCATCTAATAGCTGTCTGTGAGCATCCACTTATGTGTTTGCTAGGCCCCGGCATAGTCTCACAAGAGACAGCTATATCAGGGTCCTATCAGCAAAATCTTGCTAGTGTATGCAATGGTGTCAGCGTTTGGAGGCTGATTATGGGATGGATCCCTGGATATGGCAGTCTCTAGATGGTCCATCCTTTTGTCTCAGCTCCAAACTTTGTCGCTGTAACTCCTTCCATGGGTGTTTTGTTCCCAATTCTAAGAAGGGGCAAAGTGTCCACACTTTGATCTTCGTTCTTCTTGAGTTTCACGTGTTTTACAAATTGTAACTTATATCTTGGGTATTCTAAGTTTCTGGGCTAATATCCACTTATCAGTGAGTACATATCATTTGAGTTCTTTTGTGATTGGGTTACCTCACTCAGGATAATGACCTCCAGGTCCAAACATTTGCCTAGGAATTTCATAAAATCATTCGTTTTAATAGCTGAGTAGTATGGTTTTGAAATTTTTGCTGATCTTTTCTTCTTCCTCATTGCCTAAATGGGTAAAGATTATTGTAAGCTATCTCAAATACGAAGTACCCCTTGAGTTACACACACACACAAACACACACACAAAGTGTTATGAATATGAGAGTTAAATAAATAGAAGCATTAATCAGTTTTAGAAAGTTGAAAGTGTGCTTTTTGACATCATTTCAGTTATAGAGATAGAGGCCCTGAAGAAATACATTTGCAGCTGCTGATTCCGGGGTTAGAGGACTTATTCAGGTAGTTAAATGGCATGCAGAAGTCCACCTTCTTGAGTTCTTTATATATGTTGGATATTAGTCCCCTATCTGATTTAGGATCGGTAAAGATCCTTTCCCAATCTGTTGGTGATCTTTTTGTCTTATTGACGGTGTCTTTTGCCTTGCAGAAGCTTTGAAGTTTCATGAGGTCCCATTTGTCAATTCTCGATCTTACAGCACAAGCCATTGCTGTTCTATTCAGGAATTTATCCCCTGTGCCCATATCTTCAAGGCTTTTCCCCACTTTCTCCTCTATAAGTTTCAGTGTCTCTGGTTTTATGTGAAGTTCCTTTATCCACTTAGATTTGACCTTAGTACAAGGAGATAGGTATGGATCAATTCACATTCTTCTACATGATAACAACCAGTTGTGCCAGCACCATTTGTTGAAAATGCTGTCTTTCTTCCACTGGATGGTTTTAGCTCCCTTGTCGAAGATCAAGTGACCATAGGTGTGTGGGTCCATTTCTGGGTCTTCAATTCTATTCCATTGGTCTACTTGTCTGTCAGTATACCAGTACCATGCAGTTTTTATCACAATTGCTCTGTACTAAAGCTTTAGGTCAGGCATGGTGATTCCACCAGAGATTCTTTTATCCTTGAGAAGAGTTTTTGCTATCCTAGTTTTTTTGTTATTTCAGATGAATTTGCAGATTGCTCTTTCTAATTCATTGAAGAATTGAGTTGGAATTTTGATGGGGATTGCATTGAATCGGTAGATTGCTTTTGGCAAGATAACCATTTTTACAATGTTGATCCTGCCAATCCATGAGCATGGGAGATCTTTCCATCTTCTGAGATCTTCTTTAATTTCTTTCTTCAGAGACTTGAAGTTTTTATCATACAGATCTTAAATAACCCCATTAAAAAATGGGGCTCAGAACTGAACAAAGAATTCTCACCTGAGGAATACCGAATGGCAGAGAAACACCTGAAAAAATGTTCAACACCCTTAATCATCAGGGAAATGCAAATAAAAACAACCCTGAGATTCCACCTCACACCAGTCAGAATGGCTAAAATCAAAAATTCAGGTGACAACAGATGTTGGCGAGATGTGGAGAAACAGGAACACTCCTCCATTGTTGGTGGGATTGCAGGCTTGTACAACCACTCTGGAAATCAGTCTGGCGGTTCCTCAGAAAATTGGACATAGTACTACTGGAGGATCCAGCAATACCTCTCCTGGGCATATATCCAGAAGATGTCCCAACTGGTAAGAAGGACACATGCTCCACTATGTTCATAGCAGCCTTATTTATAATAGCCAGAAGCTGGAAAGAACCCAGATGCCCCTCAACAGAGGAATGGATACAGAAAATGTGGTACATCTACACAATGGAGTACTACTCAGCTATTAAAAAGAATGAATTTATGAAATTCCTAGCCAAATGGATGGACCTGGAGGGCATCATCCTGAGTGAGGTAACACATTCACAAAGGAACTCACATGATATGTACTTACTGATAAGTGGATATTAGCCCAAAACCTAGGATACCCAAGATATAAGATACAATTTGCTAAACACATGAAACTCAAGAAGAATGAAGACTGAAGTGTGGACACTATGCCCCTCCTTAGAATTGGGAACAAAACACCCATGGGATGAGTTACAGAGACAAAGTTTGGAGCTGAGACAAAAGGATGGACCATCTAGAGACTGCCATATCCAGGGATCCACCCCATAATCAGCTTCCAAACGCTGACACCATTGCATACACTAGCAAGATTTTATTGAAAGGACCCAGATGTAGGGGTCTCTTGTGAGACTATTCCGGGGCCTAGCAAACACATAAGTGGATGCTCACAGTCAGCTATTGGATGGATCACAGGGCTTCCAATGGAGGAGCTAGAGAAAATACCCAAGGAGCTAAAGGGATCTGCAACCCTATAGGTGGAACAACATTATGAACTAACCAGTACCCCGGAACTCTTGACTCTAGCTGCATATCTTTCAAAAGATGGCCTAGTCGGCCATCACTTTAAAGAGAGGCCCATTGTACTTGCAAACTGTATATGCCCCAGTACAGGGGAACGCCAGGGCCAAAAGAATGGGAATGGGTGGGTAGGGAAGTAGGGGGGAGGGCATGGGGGACTTATGGGATAGCATTGGAAATGTAATTGAGGAAAATGTGTAATAAAAATATTAAAAAAATAAATAAATACTCAAATCATAAAAAGTTGCATCAGAAACTGAATACAAATTGTCAAAAACTAATTTTTATTTTTACATCACAAATTATTGGCTATCTGGGTTTGAATAAAATTTTTAATTAAATTTTCCTCCATTAGCATAGTATAATTTTAAAATATATTAACAGTATTTGAAAAAAAATTGTAAAACTCTATATACCCTAATAGGCCATATGTGGGAGAGATGAACATTTTGAGAGAAACAACAGTTTTTAACTTTCAACCGCACAAGCATCAGGCAGTGGGAGGAGGGGCTGTATTAGGTATTAGCAGTGAGAAAGGGCCTTCTTCAGAACACTAGAGTTCCAGAGGAAGGATGAGGTCATTGACAATGGTGGATAATGGGAGTCACCAAATCAATAATTGATTTTAATATAGATTTTTCATCTAACTCCAATAATATAGTGGGAAAAATATCAAGTAATTTGATTGTACTTGGTAGCGTGATGTATTTTATATCATGCTATTTGAAAATGTGTAATAGTCAAACAGATGTACTTGGTATTTATCTTCTAAGAATTATTCTGGGAGTACTGTAGTAAAGTATACAGTAGAAAACACAAAACAAAAATGTCAGAAATTAGGAGAAAGAGATTTTATTAGGCTCACACTTCTAAGCATTTCTGACATAAAACTATTTTTTGTTGTATTCTTTAAATGCCCTAGAATTCAAAAGCAGGAATTTCTCAGTTTTCCCAAGTGTTCTAGAAGCAGGGTAGGCCTTAAGGAGACATGTTGCTACATTTCTGAGATTTGAAAACAATCCATATTGTGGGTGTTTGTTAAGTATGCTGAAAGAGAAATAGCATAGAAAATCTAAAGGATAGTTAGAAGAGAGAAGGAAACACTCTAGGCTAAGCCCAAGCCATGTATTTGCATAGTTTGGATACGGCTCTCATCTCATGTCTATGTTTGATGAAATAAAAGCAACACATCTGGTACCAAATGTGATTGGAGAAGTAGAAGTCCCATCAGCATTGCAGAAAACGGAGGGCATCTGACCGAAGCACTGACGAGGACTGAAGACATCTGACAGAGAGCTGCAGAGGAGAAACTCATCTAGAATTGTCTCTAGAGTAAGCATCATTTCTGTAAGCTTGGCTGGATGCCCAGAAAGGAAAGACTCAGGAGACTTTGGAGCCACAGAAGCTTCTGAGACATTGATTCACAATAAGGTACCCCAAAACACTATTTTAATTATATAGTCAGACTCTTCCTGCATTAAAAATGGCATACTGAATTTCAGTTAAGAGAAAGGGTAGGGCATGAGGAGACAGAAACATTACTTGAAAAATCCATCACAGTATTCATTTTAACTGTGACCCCTGCAGTAACCCCCACCCTGCTTTGAATTGTAATCCTTATCTATTTTTCCCTCAAATATATTGAAAATAGTAGCTGTACAACAGGAAAAATTAACTCTTACAGGACTAAGGCTTGAGATGGAAAAGACAGAGCAAGTAAGAGAACAGGAATTGGAATTTTAAACCTATGGAATCTAGTAAAGTTGAGGATCAAGATAACCAGCCTACAGAATCTACAGTGCCATTTCTTAATGAAATTGAAGACAGGTGACCCTCGCCACTAGCTTGTCCAGTTACCCAGGAACAAATGTCAGAAAAAGGTAAAAATTCAAAAAATGAACAACTTGTCGGGAATCTTGTCAAAAATACAAGATCTTAAACATTTTAAATTATAAATTGTAACTTATGGAATGAACTCATCCTACGTGAGGTTAATATTAAATACCTAGTCTAGTCAAAAACAGAATTACTCCTCAAGTTTGGAATGAGTTAGCAACAGCTATAATGGATGTTGCTTCTCAATTATGATAGTTGATATGGTGGCAAGAAGAAGCTGCAATTATGGAAGATCCTAATATGTCTAAAGGTATTAATATTGTGAAAGATCAATTGTTGGGTGAAAGTCAATATGGTGGATTATGACAGAAGATGAAATTTGATGATTCTATTATTATGTAATGTACTTTAGTAGGTTTAAGAGCCTCAGATAAAGGAATAAGGTGGGGAACAAGGACAAAAAAATATGCAAAGGCCCAGAGATACTTTTAGACCTTTTCTTTCATAGACTAACATTCATTATCAACAGAGTAATAGCAGATCCAGATACGAGGTGGGTATTAATTGAAACTTTCACTTTTTAAATGCAAATGCCGAGTGTAAAAATGTTCTTATACCTTTAAAAGTATGATCAGCACCAATGAAAGAACAGTAAACAAAACATCCCATTGTTTTATCTATAGGAAACAAGGTCATTTTAAAAAAGATTGGAAGTTTGCATTCCAAGAGACTTTTCTAGAAGACCTAACCTTCTCTGATTTGTTTCAAGTGCGGTAGGTTTTGGCACTGGACTAATGAATCTGGATCAGTTAGACATATCCAAAGTAATCCTTTACCAATGGGAAACTGCCTAGAAGTTAATCTTCTAAATAAGGCAAACTCTTTCATGAGTTTTGCTTGTACTCTGGTAACAAACAATACCAGCCAGACATCTTCTGTCAGCAATCAACACAGAAATGATAGAGACTAAGTATTGGAGATCTAATGAATGCTACAGGAAGAAACACTGTGCTAGACTTAGCCATAAGTAAGAAATTCACACTCTCACCAAAACTTCAATGTTATAAAATACCCACTGGAGTTCCTGAACTTCCTCAAAGAAAGTAAGAATGGTCGTAGGAAGAAGCAACTTAACATCTCAAGGACTCATTGTGCATCCAGCAATTAAAGATGAAGACTTCAAGGAACCGATGGCCATTATGGTTTACATAAAGAAAAATATGTGCTTTAACATGGGAGACAGGATCCCTTAGCTTTTACTGCTTCCATATGTCAAATCTAAGCTGTCCTAATCGAAAGAAAAAGATTTGGAATTAAAACAATTGTTAAATGTTATTGAAATTGACTATTTGGTGGACATAGTGGCTGATGAAACTATAATCCCATAAGGATCTTGGAATCCATATTGGGTTCTTCCTGAAGGTTTCTACATAGTTTATTGGGATTAGAACATTATTATCCCAAGTCAAACAAAGTGTAAGACAAGTGAAATTTGTAAAACCAGAAGGTCAAATAGAAAGATTAAAGTGTTATATGGCAGATATAGCCATAAACTATAGGAAAGAGGTCTACTACAACAATGGAGAGTTCAGATTTAGAGTCCTTCTATCTCTGAAAAGAGATACCTACCTTAGCTGACACTGTATATTGCATACTATGTAACTTGGGCATAATCATTTCTGTATTTAAGTAGTAAGAAGCTTGTCCTGCTAATGTGGAGTTGGAAATAGAATCTAAGTGTCTAATTGTCTAGTTTAAAAGGTAAAAATTGCTAGCTCGTGAGATGTTTGTATTAAAAAAATATCTAATTGTACCTTGGTAAACACAAAAAGGGAATCAAAACTCCCAGAAATAGAGTGAATAGGGATTGATTAACTTTAAATTTATAAATAGCATTGAGGCAGGAACAACAGCTGCTAAAAGACACTGGATTATACAGACAAACTCCTGAATTTAATCAACTTGTATGTCTTACACGCGTTCGCGACCGGCCAGGAAAGAACGCAACAAACCGGAATCTTCTGCGGCAAAGCTTTATTGCTTACATCTTCAGGAGCCAGAGAGCAAGAGAGCAAGAGCTCTATTGCTTACATCTTTAGGAGCCAGAGCGCAAGAGCGCTAGAGTGCAAGAGCCAGAGCAAGAGCTCTATTGCTTACATCTTTAGGAGCCAGAGCGCAAGAGCACAAGAGCAAGAGCGAGAATGGCGAAACCCCGTCCCTTTTTAAGGAGAATTATTCTCCGCCTAGGACGTATTACTCCCTGATTGGCTGCAGGCCATCGGCCGAGTTGTCGTCACGGGGAAGGCAGAGCACATGGGGTGGAAAACTACCCTTGGCACATGCGCAGATTATTTGTTTACCACTTAGAACACAGGATGTCAGCGCCATCTTGTAACGGCGAATGTGAGGGCGGCTCCCCACAGATCCCCCTTTTCTTTTAATAAGAGCAATAGGCCACCCATATTAATGAGAGTGGAGATAGAGGTCAAATCCCCAGTGTGCAGGTAAAGGAGCCGTGTACAGGATTAGCTCTTAGGCTCACAGGCTTTTACCCAGAGCAACCCTGACCTGCTCCCGTGTCGTTTTACCTGGGGAGAAGGACACTTGGACACTCAACCTTCTTGAAAGATGACATGTCTCCCTAGAATAGGCTCATATGTGCCACAGAGCCCTTCTACTGCAGTGCTTAGCCGTGCAACTCTCTCGGGCTGCTGAAGCACACTCACTCTATCCCGTGCAATGAGACTAGCCTCGTGGGGTGCAAGAGCTGAATGGCCAGCGACCTATTGCTTAAGCATAGATAACCATATATCAGGGGAAGCACCATGTTCTAGAGCTGCAAGTGCCTGGGCAATAACCACCTTGTCTCTCCTAGTTTGGGCCTTAAGCTTACAGACCAACCAAAGAAGCAACACTAATCCACAGCAAAGTGTATCTCCAAATAATCCCACCCATACCCATTCTTTAAAGAAGGAAAATGCTGAGGAGATCCAATTGGGTAATCCTTTGATCAGGGACAGGTCCAAGCGCGTGGAGTTGACCTGAAGTCTCAATTCCCGAAGGGTCTGTTCAAATTCAGCCGTCCAATTCTGTAACATATACTGAGAAAGACTTTTTGACAAATTAGCTGCCCTAGTAAATTTCTCATACTGAATGGAAGTAACGGACAATCCCGGAAACTTTTGTTCACATCCCAGCTGAGCTATTTGCCATAATACATCTAGTTGTTCCTGGACAAGATCTATGCGTTGATTCATTTCTGCCCATGGAGCATTTTTGGGATTGGAGGATGGCGGCCACTAAGCCTGCATTGGTGAGAGGTCCCCCAAGCTCCCGACAAACCTGAGCCAGTCTTGTAAACCTTTGTTCTTTCTTGGGGCTATGGCCGCTCGGCACTCCTGTGTGGCTTGCTCATAAATGAGCTGTTCTACCAGAGGTGCGGCTTGCTCTGAATCTCCAAAAATACGCTCTGCTGCCTCTGTCATTCTGGCCACAAAATCTGAGAAGGACTCCTGAGGTCCCTGGACGATCTTTGTTAGTTGTCCAGTGGCTTCACCTGCTCGGGAGAATGCCTTCCAGGCCCTAATAGCCTTTTCATCTGATTCAGAACTACTAAGAACTGGCTCCTTGAGCTCATCTAGTGATGGGTATAGGCTCCTTCTCCTAGAGACCTCCGCTGATTGATCTTTTTTCTTTTCCTTCCTTCTAATCTCTCCCCAGGTATTCTTACCTGACCTTAACTTTTCCTCGGGTTCAAGACCCGTGGAAAGGCCTGTATACTTATTTTGTGTACCATATTTCCTCTTTGCTCCTACTCTCTCTCCCCGCTTTACTTCTGATAGATTGCCCTGAATTTCATCCAGAATTTTCAGCCCTGCCTTAACCGCTTGATAACATGTGAAAAGGAACAAAAAGGCTCCTAACACTAGAAAAAGTTCAAGGCCAAACATACCTTGTAAAGCTATTTCCCACTTTACTTCTGATAGACTGTCTTGAATTTCGTTAGAAAGTTCAAGGCCAGACTTACCTTGTAAAGCTATTTCCCACTTTACTTCTGATAGACTGTCTTGAATTTCGTTAGAAAGGTCAAGACCAGACTTACCTTGTAAAGCTATACTTACGGGTACCCTGTTCCCCAGCTGAAGAGTTCTGAATTCACGCAGTTGAATCCTTCTCAACAGTCTGTGTTGCGGGAACACTTTATTACCACCGTTCCCCAGCTGAAGAGTTCTGAATTCACGCAGTTGAATCCTTCTCAACAGTCTGTTTTACGGGAACACTTCATTACCACCGTTCCCCAGCTGAAGAGTTCTGAATTCACGCAGTTGAATCCTTCTCAACAGTCTGTTTTACGGGAACACTTCATTACCATGACCCGCAGTTCTGGTTCCGGACTGAGGGATCTTCCTTGCGCCGGTTATGGTAACCGTCCCAGGTTTTCTCATCCCAGGATTTCTCGTCCCGGGTTTTCTCCTCTCGGGTTTCAGCACCAACTCTTACACGCGTTCTCGAGACCGGCCAGGAAGAACGCAACAAACCGGAATCTTCTGCGGCAAAACTTTATTGCTTACATCTTCAGGAGCAAGAGTGCAAGAGAGCAAGAGCTCTATTGCTTACATCTTTAGGAGCCAGAGCGCAAGAGCGCAAGAGCGCAAGAGTGCAAGAGAGCAAGAGCCAGAGCAAGAGCTCTATTGCTTACATCTTTAGGAGCCAGAGCGCAAGAGCGCAAGAGAGCAAGAGCCAGAGCAAGAGAGAGAATGGCGAAACCCCGTCCCTTTTAAGGAGAATTATTCTCCGCCTAGGACGTATTACTCCTTGATTGGCTGCAGCCCATCGGCCGAGTTGTCGTCACGGGGAAGGCAGAGCACATGGGGTGGAAAACTACCCTTGGCACATGCGCAGATTATTTGTTTACCACTTAGAACACAGGATGTCAGCGCCATCTTGCAACGGCGAATGTGAGGGCGGCTCCCCACATGTATGCTTTAAAGATTGTCAAGCATTAGAATGTAAATCATTGGATGTGTTGTCCTGGGGAAGAGATTTTTGTTTATATTTCCACAGATTATGAAAGACCATGGGTTCCATCAAAATTGTTGAAGATATGATCTGAATAAGAGAAACGTCCATAAGAAAGATAGTGCTGTGTTTTATTTATTTATTTTTTATTTTATGATTTATTTTTTACTGGATATTTTCTTTATTTGCCTTTAAAATGTTATCCCCTTTCCCGGTTTCCCCCACCCCAAGAAACACCCTATACCATCCCCTCTACCCCTGCTTTTATGAGGGTATTCCCCCACTCATCCACCCACTCCTTTTTTTTCCCCTGGCATTCCCCTACACTGGATCATCTATGCTTCACAGGACCATTCTCTTCCCACCGATGCCTGACAAAGCCATTCTCTTCTACATAGACTGCTGGAGCCATGGGTCCCTCTATGTGTACTCCTTGGTTGGTGATTTAGGACCTGGAAGATCGGGGGTGATCTGTTTGATTGATATTGTTATTCTTTCTATGGGATTGCAAACCCCTTTAGCTCCTTCAGTCCTTTCTCTAACTCCTCCATTGGGAACACTGTGCTCAGTTCAGTGGTTGGCTGCTAGCATGTGCTTCTATATTTGTCAAGCTCTGGCAGAGCCTCTCAGAAGACAGCTATATCAAGGTCATTTCAGCAAGACTTCTTGGCCTCTACAATAGGGTCTGGGTTTGCTGTCTGTATGTGGGATGGATCCCATGGTGGGGCAGTGTCTGGATGGCCTTTCCTTCAACTTGTGTTCCACACTTTGTCTCCATATTTCCTCCTTTGAGTATTTTGTTCCCCATTTTAAGAATGACTAAAGCATCCACACTTTGGTATCTTGGATATTCCATGCTTTTGCACTAGAATCCATATATCAGTAAGTGGATATCATGTGTGTTCCTTTGTGATTAGGTTACCTCCCTCAAGATAATACTTTCTAGTTTCGTTTATTTTCCTAAGAAGTTCATAAAGGTGAGGATGCTCAAAACCAACCATTGGACTGAGCACAAGGACCCCAATGGAGGAGTTAGGGGATGGACTGAAGGAACTCAAGTGGCCTTATCTGGAATCAATGGGAGGGGAGGCCCTTTGTCCTGTGAAGGTTTGATGGCCCAGTGTAGATGAATGCTAGGGCGGTGAGGTAGGAGTTTATAGGTGAGTGGGAGAGCACCCTCATAGAAGCAGGGTAAGGGGAGATGGGATATGGGTTTTGGGGAAAACTGGAGAGGGGATAGGATTTGAAATGTAAATAAATAAAATATCCACTTTAAAAAAAGAACTATACAGTTAAGAATGTGTAGGACGTGTACAATTCCTTATATGTCATATTTCCATGTTTATTGTTACGCACAAAAAAGAAGTTAATATTTTATTTTAAAAAATTAATAATGTCATGAAGTCATTGTTTTTAATAGTTGAGTAGAACTCCATTGTGTAAATATATCACATTTTCTGTATCCATTCCTCTGTTAAAGGACATCTGGATTCTTTCTAGTGTCTGGCTATTATAAATAAGGCTGCTATGAACATAGCAGAGTATGTGTCCTTTTTATATGTTAGAGCATCTTTTGGGTTCTAGCCAAGCATGTGAATGATCTGTATGGAAAGTATTTCAAGTATTACCTGAGGACCCAGCTATACCACTCCTGGGCATATACCCAAAAGTGTTACCTTTTTATTAAAAAAAAAAAGAGAGAGAGAGAGAGAGGGTATGTTTGGTAGAGTTACAGTATGGTAATGTGGAGAGAATACCTCTGCAGCCCATGCTGAGGCATCGTTTCCTCCTGGGTTACCAGCCATAAGACTGATATAGCATTGAATAAACATTGAATAGAGTTTATTTAGGGCATGGGGAGTGGAGTGGAGGGGGTAGTAGAGACAGAAAAAGCTGAGAAAGAGAGGGGGAGAGAGAGAGAGAGGAAGAGGAAGAGGAGAGGAAGAGGAGAGGAGAGGAGGACCATGAACTCATGGACAGAGAGTGGAGTGGGGAATAGGGAGACAAGGGACAGTGAGGGAAAGAGGGGAAGAGGGGAAAAGGGGAAGAACAAGAGAGGGGGGGCAAGCAACCCCTTTTATAGTGAATCAGGCATACCTGGTTGTTTCCAGGTAACTGTGGTACAGATCAAAGAAGAAATGCTAACAGATAGGAATCAAGAAAGGAAAACAGCAATGTAGATGTCAGAGAAAACTGACACCTCCCCTACCCCCTGCCTGGGGACACCTCAATAAACTGGCTGTAAAATGACAGATGATTCTTTAGACTGGCAGACTGGCAAACCTTGTTGCTGAAACAGATATTTGCTAAAGGACTGATGTTCTAGACTACAGTTATCAAATTGGTGGATCTTCATAAAGACAATTGGAATGCTAAGTTTGTGGGATTGGTAATTGATTCTTTTGTAAAGTTAAACTATGTATGCCTTTAAGCTTAAACAGAAAGGGGTGAGATACAAAGACATTTTAATCCAGTAACTTGACTGCTCTGAAAAGAAATCACAGCCAAATTCCTTCTAGATCTATATGATCCATCCAGATTGCAGACATGCCCTGATTACAGTGTGACCTTGCTGGAGTAGACATGCCTATAACACCTTTCATCTCTAACAATGAAGGTAAGGTTGGTTTATAGAAGGAAACATCTATGCTTGAAGGTGACATCTAACAGACATTCAGAGTGAAGAATCGGAGAAAGATTTGACAGAATAAGTCATACATAGGATACACCCATCTCACATAAGAACAGCACAGAAAGGAGAGGCTTCATGAGAGCAGTGAAAGAGAAAGGGACAAGGAGAGAGTATGTGTGTGTGGCAGTTGTGTCAGGACAGTTTTACAAAGACAGTTTGGGGGTGAAGACAGAGTGAGCAAGGGGATGAGATAATACCAAAAGATTAGAATATATTTTCAAAGCTAGTATGAGGCCAAGCAAAGCAATTGAGTCAAAAGATGAATGAAGCCAGATAGAATCAGTACCCCTGGAAGGTAAGATTATATAGAAGCCAGAAGATTTCAGACTTAGGCATAGAAACAGAACAAGAAAGAAACATGCTGGGATCAGCCCAAGTCATCTTTATACAATGTGGCTATGGCCCCCATCTCATCCCTACTTCTGAGGAAATAAAGGAGCACTGACTTTTTATCATGATAACACAAATTAATACGAACTCAGTCAATTGAGAGAGAAGAAAACATAAAGAAAATGAAACAACTTTTGACTCTATTAATGTTTAAAAAATAACTGATGTAAATATTTCTAGGCTTTTAAAACAAATGAAAATAAAACAACTAACATCAAATATAATGTAATTTAACCAGTACCGATCCCATGAACAAACAAATAAACAAAAAGATAATTGTATTTTACAAAAAGAGAAGCCGGTATATGTTTTGTAGAGCCAGGGATCGATTAGGTGGGAGGGGTGCCTTGGCAAACTCATGCTGACACAGCCCTTCTTCTTGAGATACCAGCCATATGATGGGTGTAGCATAGAATAGAGTTTATTTCAGGCCTGGAAAGGGGAGTCAAGAAGGGAATAGGGACAGAGAAACTCTCTCTCTCTCTCTCTCTCTCTCTCTCTCTCTCTCTCTCTCTCTCTGTGTGTGTGTGTGTGTGTGTGTGTTGGGGGAGGAAGGCCAGCCAGGAACATGTGGAGAGAGAGGAGGAGAGGGGAAGGGAAGAAAGTACAAAAGGGAGAGAAGAGAGTCAGAGAAAGAAGGGGTAGAGAGAGCGAGCTGTTGCCAGGTAACTGTTGTGAGGATCCTAGAAGGAATGCTAATAGTAATCAAATACTAATATAAGCCATATAAATACAATGCACCATTACCCCCATAATGATTAATATTAATTACCAACTCAAAGGGTCTAGAGTTACCTAGGGGACAAATCACTGGGTGTGTTTTTGATGAAATATCTCAGCTAGGTTTACACAGGTGTAAAGTCCAATTCTTGATGTCAAAACTGCAAAAATCAAAGAGTTCAACACAGACTACCCTTATTCTCTGTTTCCTGACTGTGGATGCAATGGGAATAGGTTTTGCTCACTCCTTTGAATTATAAGGAAAGCAAATGCTTTCTTTCTTCAACCACTTCTGTTGTGATGTATATCATAGCAAGAGGACAGGGGACTAATACTAAAACCTAAAACTAACTCACACATGGTGAAATGAGTGATCAAGACCAACCTCTAACAACAAACTTGAATGAGAGAAATAATATCTCTAGATGACCAGAGTACATTTGTGATCTCTGTCAATATCTGAGAAAGTAATGCCATTTCAATCAGTAAACAAAAGCACAGTAAACACTTTCAAACTGATCTAATTCCTTCATGCTATTAGCATGTTGATACCACGTGAATAAACCTGGGACAGGAATGGTAGCACATACCTTTAATCTCAGCAATCAGGAGGCAAGGCATGAGAATATTTGTGAACTTAAGGGAAGCCTGGTCTGCATAGCGAGTTGCAGGACAGCAAGGAGTACATAGCAAAACCGGTACCAAAACAAACAAAACAAAACAAGACAAAAGAAAACAACAACAAGAAAAGAAAAACAGCAAAATCAACCCTTCATGAATGAAAACCACGTTAAGAGATGTTGATAGAGAATCCTCATCAGAATTTTAACAAACTAATAAAAACCAATGAGCTAAAAGAATCACATAATACCACCAAATATAATTAGTTCTAGGTATGGATGATTATTTTATTACTTGCAAGTCAATCACTATAATTTATCTTACCACTAGATAAATGACCACATTCATATCATAGAAACTGATAGATGAGATATTTTACAAATTTTGATAGTTACTTATGATTTAAAACTTCATCAAAGAAATAAAAGTCTTCTCAACTGAAGAAGAAGCACATTTAATAAAATTAATTTATAGCTAATGAAAAAATATAAAAGCAAAATTCTAGGCCTTTAGGCCCAGGCTTGGGAATGTGACCTCTGTGTCTCAATGCTCCAAGGAATGCTAATCATAAAACAGCAACATTCCTCCACCCACCCGCTTCCTGGGTTCAAAGAGTGTTCATTCAAAGAATGTGCTATTGTTAGGGGCTCTTAGAAACTGTCTTGAGAGATAACCCAAACAATTACCAGGTATTCCTTGTGACACTTGTGACTTTGCATTTCCTTGTGACTCTTAACTGGTATCTTTGGTATTTTCCAACAATGCCCTCCCCACTCCCTTGAGTTGTGGTTTCTTCCTTTAAATAACCACTTACACAGCTACTCAGGGCACCATGGTCCTTTACCCCTGTGTGGTGTATGACCTTGAGAGTGCTCTTGAATTAAAAGTCCTCTTGCAGTTTGCAGCAAGACCATTTCTTGTGAGTGATTTGGGGTGTCGCCTCTCCTGAGTCAGAACGTGGGGGAGTCCTCACGTTGTGGGTCTTTCATTAACATTATAATTAATGCAGGATTCTGCCTCCACTTTCTATAATAGTTGAAATTAACATAGGGACAATAAGGTAAAAGAGAAGATAAATCATACAGATTTAGAATGAATCTCCCTGTATTTGTGGATTACCTAGTTATTTATGTATACAAAGAAGAGATGAAACAACTTCCTGAATGTACTATCATATAGAAAATCTTAAGAATAACAATATTAATATGAAATGCACAAATTATTTCAGATTGTCGTAATTCAAACGCTGAATTTGAAACTTTAAAAATGTTATTAATACCACAAAATTAAGTACTCACTTATCAATCTGGTATGACCTACAGGAATATTAGTCAACTGTATAATGTAACTATTGCTGTGCCCTTACCACCATGATCAACTGTACTTTTCCTTCTATAATAATTTTACTTAGTTATTTTTTCAGATCAACAAGAAATCTTCACCAGAAAACTTTTTACTAATGTAGAAGTTTTATGTTGGAGACCATACCATGAGAAGGTAAGCCTTTCGCAATTTCCCACCATAATAAGCCAAATGACCTTGTGTTAAGGAGTTGGTCACCCCCTCCTCCCTATCCCTTCCTGGCACCTAAAGTTCTAAAAAGCTGAATTATAGTCCCCTCTTCCTTATCTCTTCCTGACTTCCAAGACTTCTAAGGACCTGAGTTATGTGCTGAGCCTGGCTTGACACACTGGGCTGTTAAGGAGGAATCTACATTCCTGAGATAAGACTAAGAGTGCCTCCTGCCTACAGTCAGAATTCAGCCTTCATGTCCCCAGATGCCTACTTCTTTGTTCTTTGTTAATTCCCCCTCAGCCCCTCCCTATTTTCTCTCACTGTGTTATTATTATCAGGCTCCTGGCCTTCATTAAACAGACCTTGACAGGAATCCTCCTTGGTCTCTCTCTTTTTTCGCCCCATTTCTCAGGCAGGTTTGCGGTTCTCCTCGTACCCACGAATAACTGGGTCCTGCTGGACAGGACAGTTTTAAAAGTTATTTATTTATTCTAAGCAGCCAAAGATAAACAGATTACATTATAGTACAGAATAGTATCAAATTCAGTGTTTCTGTGTATTGTATTTCAAAAAGGTGAGAGGAATCTATATAAAAAGTTCTGAGTTCGTCAAATGTTGTTCAATACTTATGTTAATAGTCTCAGATGATTTTTTTAAATTAATATAATTTTATCAAATGGCTACTATGTGGTCTTGAGAAAAGTAATTTTTTACTACTAGGTGATTTAGCATTAAAAAATCATAAAAATATAAGGAATGTTGTATTCTGGAATCCCAATGATAAAGCTATTTTCTTTTCTTTATTTTTAAAAATCAAGATTTTAATATCTTTTTATTTTTTATAGGACATTTTCTTTATTTAAATTTCAAATATTATCCATTTTTCCGGTTTCCCTCTCCCCCAGAAACACCCTATCTCATCCTCCCTCTCTGCTTCTATGAGGGTGTTCCTCCACCCACCACCCACTCCCACCTCCTTGCCCTTGATTCCCCTACACTGGGGCATATTTCTCCTTCCACTGAAGCATGAGAAGGCCATCATCTGCTACATATGCAACTGGATCCATATGTACTCCTTTTTTGATAGCTTAGTCCCTGTCAGTTCTGAAGATCTGGTTGTTTGATATTATTGTTCTTCCTATGGGGTCGCAAACCCCTTCAACTCCTTCAGTCCCTTCTCTAACTCCTCTATTAGGGACCCCATGCTCAATCCAATACTAACATTCTCTTCTATATTTGTAAGGCTCTGGAAGGGCCTGTGAGAAGACAACCATATCAAGCTCCTTTCAGCATACACTTCTTGGCATCCACAATAGTGTCTGGGGTTGGTAGCTGTATATGGGATGAATCCCCAGGTGGGACAGTCTCTGGGTGGCCTTTCCTTTTGTCTCTGCTCTACACTTTATCTCCATGTTTGCTCCTGGGAGTATTTTGTTCCCCTTCAAAGAAGACTGAAGCACCCACACTTTGATTTTCCTTCTTATTGGTCTGTGAATTGTATTCTGGTTATTTGGAGCTTTTGGGCTAGTATCCACTTATCAGTGAGTGCATACCAGGTGTTTTCTTTTACCATTGGATTACCTCACTCAGGATGATATTTTCTAGTTATATCCATTTGCCTAAGAATTTCATGAATTCATTGTTTTTAATAGCTGAGTAGTACTACATTGTGTAAATGTAACACATTCCTCCATTGAAGGACATCTGGATTCTTTCCAGCTCCTGGCTATTATAAATATAAGACTGCTATGAACATAGTGGAGCATGTGTCCTTATTACATATTGGAGCATCTTCTGGGCATATGCCCAGAAGTGGTATATAGCTGAGTCCTCAAGTAATACTATGTCCAATTTTCTGAAGAATTGCCGAATTGATTTCCAGAGGGGTTGTACCAGCTTCCATTCTCACCAGCAATGGAGGAGTGTTCCTGTTTCTTCATATCTTTGTCAGCATCTGCTGTCACCTGAGGTTTTGACTTTTACTATCTTTACCTTGTTAATCAAGAAAAATAAAGCAATATAAATATTGCAGCTTCACTATTGCATATTAGAGTTTATAGTTCTAGAGCCTATAATGTAGTAGAGGCAAATCTAGGGAGAGTTCAGGTAAAAAAGTGTAGCATTTAACAGATAATATAATTATACTTTCTCCAATCATTGAGAAGCATGTTCTGTGCTGGGCAGAGGAAAATATGACTTACATTAAAGAAAATAATCTAGACAAGTATGTAGAATAAGTTGACATTAATACCGTATTTAGAGACTCATAAAAATAATCCCATAACAATAATATTGAAAATACTCTGAATTTTATGCATGTATAACAATCTTGGAGCACTAGAAAGTGTTAACAGAATGAGAAGTAATGTGGTCATTTAGAGAAACAGAACAGGTTGTGCACGTGACAAAAGATTCTGGTGGGCAAAGAATATAGCAGCGATCTTTGCATTTAAATAAAGGTGCTTTTGGTTACTTCAGGCCTTTAGGAAAACAGTGAGATTGTAATTGGAGTAAATGCTGCTTGTACATTGCAACAAAATACTGAGTATTTTACAACAGGAGACAGTACATGAAGTCATGTTTTAGAAGATTTAAAAAACATTGAACTTCTTACACGGAAATATACAGCTTCTTAAATTGTTACGTCAGGATCCCACATGATTCTACAGAAAGTCATGAGTGTCATGACATAAAGGGTTCTGAAGGCACAATTGTTAGCATTCTTTCTAGGCTCTGCCTCATAGTTAACAGGCAAGTCAGTTATTACTGGCTTACTTTAAAGGGGGCTGTTTGCCCCCTCCTCACTCTTTCAGCCTATTCTCTCTGCCCCTTCTCTACCTGACCCTTTCTCTCACAGCCCTGTCCCTTTTCCCACTCTCCACAGGTTCTTGGTCAGCCTCTCTTCTCTCCCCTCCTCTTTCTCTTCTTCCTCCTCTTCTCCTTCTCTTCTTCCTTCCTTCCTTCCTTCCTTCCTTCCTTCCTTCCTTCCTTCCTTCCTTCCTTCCTTCCTCTCTCTCTCTCTCTCTCTCTCTCTCTCTCTCTCTCTCTCTCTCTCTCTCTCTCTCTCTCTCTCTCTCCCTCTCTCTCTCTCCCTCTCCCTCTCTCTCCCCTCTCTCTCTTCCTCTCTCTCTCTCTCTCTCTGTTTGTATGAACTCCTAAACTCCCCATCTCATGCCCTAAATAAACACTATTCTACACTAAATGCTATCATATGGCTGGTACCTTATCGGGAAAGGATGCCTTAGCATGGGCCATCAGATGCACCCCCTCCCACCACACCATATCTGTCTCTACCAAACATATCCTTAGCTCTTTCTTTTTCTTTTCTTTTCTTTTCTTTTCTTTTCTTTTCTTTTCTTTTTATAAAATACAACAACAACGAAAACAAATAAGGAAACAAAGATCCAAACCTCACCACTACCACCATCACTACCATGGGACAAACAGTCTGTGCAATGAAAATGCATGAATACTGAACAGGGATATGAATAATGAATACGGCTGCATAGTGCAGTGGAGGAGACCCTAGCGTGGTTGGTCTATGTTGGGTTATTTGATTTCACTGAAGCCATGGACATATTGCACATGCATGCTTTCATAATATTCAACCAATGAATGATGTCAGAATATCACAGAGCTTTCAGTACATACCCAGTGCTCTGACACAAACACAGTAGTTTAAAGAAAACTAACAGGAATAGAAAGAGAAGGAAAAGACTTAAATATTTCTGCCACCGTACCTCAGCAGCATATAATTGTCAAATCTGGCTGGTTTGATTTTTTTTTTAAGTTTCTCTTCGAATTGCCTTTTAGAATTTCATTTAAAAAACTCAAGAAATGTATTTTTTAGTTGTGATTAGGGTAGAAAAATTTAAACTGATCCCAAATATACTCTATCACTTTTGCAGTATGTATTTATGCACAATAGCATTGGTAACACTGACAATTATGAATAAGAAAATTATTAAAGGTAAACAGGTAGACCATATTCACCCATGATATCATTATATAAAAACAAATAAGCAGCTCATTATCTCAGTATGCAACTCTCTCTCTCTCTCTCTCTCTCTCTCTCTCTCTCTCTCTCTCTATATATATATATATATATATACACACACACCCCAAAATTATGTACTTTTATTTTGTTTTTTTTTTTGTTGAGATTTATTTAGTTAGTTTATGTGTGTATACCTACATGAAGTTATGTGTAACAAGTATGAGCAGATGTGCTCAAATCACCTATATGACAGTTAACCAGAAACTGGAGTTATGAGTAGTTGTGAGTCAACTGGTATTGATCTCTGGAATGGAACCCAAGTTCTCTTTACAAAGAGTCTTGCTCTTAAGTTTTAGGCCATATCCCTAAATCCTTGAAGTCAACTACTATCAGTATATTTTTATTTTGTATAATTATTTATGTATTCTTATACCAGAATTGTATAAAGGTTTTTCAAGTATACAGGCTGATGAGTGGACAAGTTTTAACAGACCTTGAACTATGGAGAGATTTGGGGGCCAGTTCTAGGAATTTGGCAGGAATTTGACATTTTCCTAGGACAATGAAGTAGGTTCAAGGAAAAATACAGCACAGGAATGTATTGTATTCCTTGTATCTTGGTCATCCTGATAACCCCCTTGTACTGGCTAGTTTTGTGTCAGCTTGACACAGCTAGAGTTATCACAGAGAAAGGAGCTTCAGTTGAGGAAATGCCTCCATGAGATCTAACTGTAAGGCATTTTCTCAATTAGTGATCAAGGGGGAAAGGCCTCTTGTGGGTGGGACCATCTCTGGGCTGGTAGTTTTGGTTCTATAAGAAAGCAAACTGAGCAAGCCAGGGGAAGCAAGCCAGTAAAGAACATTCCTCCACGGCCTGTGCATCAGCTCCTGCTTCCTGACCTGCCTGAGTTCCAGTCCTGACTTCCTTCAGTGATGAACAACAATGTGGAAGTGTAAGCTGAATAAACCCTTTACTCCCCAACTGCTTCTTGGTCATGATGTTTGTGCAGGAATAGAAACCCTGACTAAGACAGCCCTAGATACAGTGACCATGGAATTTTATTTATTACTTTGTTTAATTACCTTGTTTATTGTCTTGTTTGTTCCTTGACTACTTTGTTTATGCCTTAGGACTGACCATATTTTTATGTACCTAGAATGACATAAAGGCAGACTGGAGAAAAATAAACCCACTTCAGCTTCCGCACTGAATGAAGTCATGTTACAGTGTTGTCTAATTGTCTTTTTCTTTTAAATCCTTGATCCCTCCCTTTAGACCCTGTTTGGCTGATTGATCTGGCTTGGTCACTGAACTAGAATAAAAAAGCATGAATGGCAGACAGGGATTATTATTCTCATCACTTCTTTCTTTAACTATATTGTGTGAGATTTACAAAGGTGTACTTTAATGATCTTTATAGAAATGTATATACTCTAGCTGTTGTAAAAACTCTCTTGAACAAATTGCAACTGAGAAAGTATAATAGAAAACAGATTTAAAACAAGATAATTCCTTTCTATAAGACATAGTTTAGCATATTATTAATAAGGCCAGAGAGAAGCCTTAGTAGTAAAAGGTGACTATGCTTACCAAGCAAGCGAGGTGACTTTAGCCCAGGTAAACATAGAGGGGAAGATCTTACTGACTCAAAAGTATAACACACACTCACACATAATATAATTTTATAGGTATTATATCATATTTATATTTTACATTAAGAAACAAATGACAAAATTGATTCTGAATCATTTATGTGAAGTAACTCAGGGTATTTTCTTACAAGACAGTAGAGCCGGGCATAGGCTTACTGGTACAGAACTTACCTATCAAGTACAGGGCCCTAGGCTCAACCCACAGTATGTTACCAAATACATAAATACAATTGGAAACAAAATAAACAAAGCAAAGAAAGTAGAATCTCATTGGAATTTTATTGTTGTGTCTTGGTTGAGCCAATTCAGACTTCGCGAGCTATAGATCTCCTTTATAGAGAACACTGCTGGTTTATAAACAATGCTTTCTAAAATGCTTGCATAAACTTCATAGATAATTTGAGAATGTTTTACAACAGATTTTTTTCTCTGACAAGTTTAATAGCAAGTGCCTACAAATGGTATCTTATAAAACAAAAAGTATAAAGTGTATATACGACCTCCTGTGGCACAGACAAAGTGCGTCATGCTGTAAGCCGAATAAGGCATTAGCACTTCCCATAATGTGCTATATTGAAGGCTCTTTATATTTTGCATAACGACAGTGTTGACCATAAAGAGAGGTATATTCCTTTTACTATCGCTTTATGTTCTAAGTAGTATGTTTTATTAGGCTCCTGGGTAGCAAATTAATTTGAAAAATTCTCTTAGAGTGTGTATGTGCTTTGAAATATTTGAGTGGTTTATTTTGCTCTCCTTAATGTTACCTATTTACATTTTTGCCATTTTGTGGAATTCAATTGCTTTTCAGTAATAAGGATTCACACCATTTTTTAAAATAAATGTAATGGAAATCCAAGTTAAAATTACAGGCAGCCATGACTTAGAGCTGAGGAAGTTAGCAGCCCTCCTGTTGAGATGACTATTAGAGTTAATTTTTGCATTTGAAGATGTAATCATGCAATCTACCCTAAATTCATTCTTTTCTGAATAATGGGATAATAAAATGTTACTCTGGAGACACATTAATAATTTACCTATTTATTCTTACTTATCAAGGAGATATCGATTTTCAAAGTTATTTTCAGAAGAGTAAAATTATCCATTCTAAATTTATATCTCTTAAATATTTTGTTATGCCTTTACTCTGAATCAAAGCAATAGGAGGTAACCAGGTCAAGTAAAATAAACAGAGTAGTCTTGAAACAGCAAAACTGTTTGTAAACGTCTGCAAGTGGAGCAGTATTATTTGTTGGACTTCTGTAAGCCTTATTCTTATATGTATGTATGTGTATATATATATATATATATATATATATATATATATATATATAATTTAATCATGTTTAGTCCAGACTTTGTCCTCCTCCCAGTCATAGCTCCCCCACACACCCTCCGACCCCTGTCTCCAAGAGGATGTCCCCCACCCCCACCCCCAACCCCACCCCCAACCCCACCAGACCTTCCCACTCCCTGGGGCCCCAACTCTCTTAATGATTATGTGAATCTTCTCTGACTGATTGCAGACCTGGCAGTCCTCTGCTGTATATGTGTTGGGGGCCTCATATGAGCTGGTGTATGCTGTCTGGTTGGTGGTTCAGTTTCTGAGAGATCCCAGGGACCAGGTTAATTGAGACTGCTGGTCTTCCATTAGGGTCACACTCCTCAGCTATATCTGCATCTGACTTTGAGAGATGTTTGTTGGACAGTTATGGTAGGCCCCTGTTTGTAAGTACACCATAGTATCAATAAGAGTGTCAGGCCTTGGGGCCTCCCCCTGAGCTAGATCCCACTTTGGGACTCTCAGTGGACCACCTTTTCTTCAAACTCTTCTCCATTTTGTTCCTGCAGTTCTTTAAGACAGAAACAATTCTGGGCCAGAGTTTTTGTCTGTGGTATGGCAACCCCACATCTCCACGAACATTTTGAGTGATTACCATCATTTAGGCCAATAAAGAGAGAGAGAGAGAGAGAGAGAGAGAGAGAGAGAGAGAGAGAGAGAGAGAGAGAGAGAGAGAGAGAGAACAGTCTTGAGAATATATCAAACTCTGATATTTGTTGTTATCTGAGAAACAAAGCTTCTGTTGGCCTGTCTTTCATACCTGAGGCCCTCCTTAGTCCTATAAGCACAGTTCTATGCTTTTCATAAAGCCCCACTTTAGTAATATGGTCCCTCTTTGTCCCCTAAATTCTTATACTTAAAGGCTTCTTTACTGTCTTGGTACTATTTAGCAAGAAATCTAAAATGAAAACCCTTAGCTGAACTATAAGACTGGGCTGTTCCATGAAAGTGGACAAGTGCAACCTAGGCTTTTCTATCTTACCAAGCACACTTGGGGCACTGAAGGGAGATTTAATGTACCACACTTCTTATCATGGCATGCTTCCCTTAAACAGACTCAAAACTACGGACCATCCAACCATGGATTCAAATCCTCAATAATATAAACATAAATATAAAAAGAAAAAAAAATCACCCCTTACCATTTCTAGGTATTTGATACAGTTGTGGGAAGATGAATAAAGCTGAGTTTTCCTCCTTAATACCTTTCCTTCCTCAATCCATTTATTTATTTCTCTTTGATGTCTATGTACACTATTTGTATGTGTATTTCAGGAGTGGGATATTTCCTTTGGTTCTCTAAATGAGATATGTAAATCACTACATAAGTTCTCAAATTGTAGCTGAAATCACTTTACCCATTGAGCAATCTTCATCCATCAGGCATCTTTCCTGATTGCCTTGAAGAAGCATGAATCATCTCCCTTTATCCACTGTATCTGATAATTTTTCTAGTCTTGGTATCTACCCTCACATATATATACTCACAAACAGTCAGACAGGTAGATACACACATACACACAATTAAATCATTTAAAAGTATTACTCACAGATCAAGTAATCCAAGAATACAAAAGATTATCCACCATAATCAAGTAGAGTTTATACATAGATGCATAGATAATTCAACATGAATACATAAATAAATTAAGAAAATCTATCATATAAACCAAATGATTGGTAGATAGCACATGAACATTTCATTAGATAGAGAAGACCTTTGGCTAAATTCAAATGTCACTTCCTTACAAAATTCCAGAAGAGACAAGGAATACAAGAAGGAAATTTGTCATCTCAATAAAGACACATTACCACAAGAAAGCAGCCAATATAAACTGAAATGAAGAGAAATAGAAAGCATTTGCATGGAAGTTAGGAAGAATACTAAAATGTCTATTCTTCCCATACCTGCTCAATATAGTACTTAAACTCTTAGCTAGTACAATGAGACAATTAATGGGCATCAATGGTATACATGTAGGAAATGAAAACACAATTGATCTTTAATTACAAATGATATTCTTTTTATAAATAAAAAATTCTAAGTATCTAAACCAGGTAAGTTCTGTGTCTGATAAACTTTTTTTTTTTTTAACAAAGTAGTAGTACACAAAATTAACAGAAAAAAAATCAGTGGCCTTCTTATATACAAATGAACAGATAAAGAAAATTTTGGACATTTGCCAAACAGAGTATTACACAACCATTAAAATTAAATGAAGAAGCACTCAAGTAAATGAATGGAAGTGGGAAAAATATTATTACTTTTCAGGAGAAATACTGAATGTATTTTCTTAGCTGTGGATATTACATGTTAAGTCAATGATAATCAAGTTACAATCTGAAGAACCACAGTAATTAGATTTAAAATAAGGAACTGTGGAGTGGGGCAATTAGATAACCTTAAAAATGGATGATTATGGAATGATGGTGGAGCCTGCAACCAGAATAAGTGGGGTTGGGACAAGGGAGAGAATAGAGAGACAATGAAAAGTAAGGGCTATATGAAGGGTAGTAGGTAAACAATACAGTAGAAATATCCTAAAATATATGCGTATATGAAGATGATCTTACTTGTGTTGTGAAGCATTGGGTAACAGATCTTCAACTGGTCATCTCCAATTATCAAATGGAGCTTAGAGCCCTTAGATTGGATTTCTTCTTATTGAATTCTTGGCTGAAGAGTTCCCATGGGAATCCCCAAACTACCTAAACTCTTGCCAAAACTGTAGGTCTCTCTCCAGAAAGAGAAGACAAAGTTCCATTTCTGATGACAACACCTTCAGTTCTCATTGAACTCAGAAACTAAGCTGTGCCACATAGAATCTTCACCTTTATGTTCTGGTGACTTTCTTTCTTTCTTTCTTTCTTTCTTCCTTCCTTTCTTTCTTTCTTTCTTTCTTTCTTTCTTTCTTTCTTTCTTTCTTTCTTTCTTTCTTTCTTCTTTCTCTCTCTCTCTTTCTTTCTTTCTTTCTTTCTTTCTTTCTTTCTTCTTTCTCTCTCTCTTTCTTTCTTTCTTTCTTTCTTTCTTTCTTTCTTTTTCTTCAACTAGGTGAAGCTTCATTTTTATAAACCCAAATAAAAATCCAGGAACATCTAGTGCCTTTCTTAAAATCTGGTACTTAAAATGGTACCCAAAGAGAAATGCAAACACCAACTAAGCCTCAAATCCTTCTGTTTACAGTGGTGCAATGCCTACAAGATATGCTAGTGCAATGGTAACACATGCCTTGTGTGACTAACCAACTTATATCAAATTTTATTTAAGATCCAACTATACAAGAAAGAATGTATATCAGACACTACTTGGAGGACCAAGAACATGAGAAAAAACTAGAAATGTTATGAACGTATTATGCTCAAAATAAATGTTTAAATACTCATACATTGTAAAATGGCTAAGTCAAAATAATAACCATGATGAGCTGATGTATACTGAGCTAATTAATTAGCTTATTATCATTATTTGGCTTAATTTAGTTATTATACACAGTCTCTATCACCAAGGAACCTGTTTTGTCATAGTTACAGTGCCCATTCTATACCCTAACCACTTCTCTCCAATTTCTCAGAGATTATCCAGATAGGAAGGAGCTCAAGGATGAATGGACAGCCATAAGTAATTAAAAACTATGGCCTAGAAATAATTCAATTCCTTATAACATAGCAGAGTAGCTGGATCTCATCAAATAACTCGGCTCTGCAGGAAAATGTTTACTACAGTGGGTGATGTTAAGAGAGCTGGAGTTAAATTAGCCCTGGGTTGACTTAACAAAAGACTGTATAGAATCCTAAAGCAAAATTAAATTTGAAGAGTATTGAAATGTATTTCAAACAATTAATTTGTTATCATATTCTGTTCATTGCCTATGAACAATAGGACGTTTTTCCCCCACTAAACTGACTTAAATTGTCACAGAAAAAATATTTTAATAATTATTACATTTTGCTATTTTGATATCTAATTTTCAAGTACTATCTCATTTAACCTTACCAAAGATTGTATAAATAATATCATCTGAATAAAATTCTATTTAGAATTATTATCTTAAAAGACACAGATAAGCTTTAGTAATATCCCCAGTAAGCTTTAGCTAAGAAATTTAGGAATGGTACCTATAGTCAATATAATATTAAAACTAAGATTGCTGACCTTCATTCTCCCATGCTGCCTAAGGGAGCACCAAAATCAACTATTTACCAAATTCTGCTTATTTCAGAAGACTATTTGAGGAACCAAATAATTCAGCAGTACTAAGAAACCAGGGAAATGATATAGGGCAAAAATCACAGGATGAATATAAATATAAAGTAAAAAGTATGTGCTTGAAGGAAGGATTTGGAAGCTAAGCTACTTTAAACAATGAAACATATAAAAATTCAATGTAGCAAACCATCATATTTTCTCTTTAGAGAAAATTTCTCTTTATTCACTGAATATATTCATGAAGTAAATATTCATGTATAAATATTTTGGCTGTCACTTCACCTGTTATTGAAGAAATGGATAGAGTCAAATATGTAAGGAAAAATAAGGGAATGGGAGGTGTTTTCCACTAGATTAGGAACACTCCCTTTAAGAAAAAAAAATCAATTTGTGTCCTCTAAAGACCTAGCAAATCCTACCATATAAAATTCAGTAAATACTGTTCTAAGGAAACAGAACCAATGCACAGATATAGGCAGAAAAATACTGGGTTTTTCCAGAGACTGGTGGATAATATACAGTGATTAAGGACAGTATGATCTAATCACCCATGGTTGTGCACACCAATGTAAAAATCTAGAATTTATTCTCTGACTCTACCGTCAGGGTGAGAGAAAGACAGTGAAGGGAGGTAATGGTTTCCTCTGGAGCTCAGCTGAGAAAGAGGCAGAACAGCCTTAACACATTAAGCCCAAATGAAAGTGACAGTCGAGCATTTTATCCCTCACTGGTACTGTAAACAAGAGGCTGAAATAGAGAAAGCACCTTCCTTGTCTGCCCTTCCATTTTCTCCACAGGAACTGCATACCCCAAGGGTCAGATATATCAGGACAGATGCTTCGAATCTGGAACAAAAGGCTTCCACAATTCATCCTGTTCCAGGAGCAGAGAGAGGGTTGTGGGAAGGATCACAATGAAAATAGGGCAATGTCCTTTCTCTTCTCCACCAAGGTCCCCAGCTAACAAACTAAATCATATTAGAATACAATTAAATTATATCTACAAAGTCGTGGAGGCAGAAAAACTTGGAAAAGGATTCAGTGTAAGGTTTCCAGTAATGCAGCCTCTGAAGAGAGAAATCGGTTAGAGCAGCTCCTATCACAAACTGCAAAGTATGAGCTACATGTCCCACTCAGCAAGGGGAGGGGTGCTTTCAAGGGAGATCTACCGAGAAGTGTTTGTTCTTTTTGATCACTTAAGTAAAATTGCAGGGGGTTTTAAGCTACATGAAAGAATTCCAAAATATATAATAATTTCAAAACTTGTCTAAAGAGATATAGTGTGACTTTTTTCCATAAAAAAAAACAGAAAGTACAGATTGTGTGTGTGTGTGTGTGAGTGTGTGTGAGTGTGTGTGTGTGTGTGTGTGTGTGTGTGTGTGTGTGTGTGTGTGTGAGTGTGTGTGTGTGTGTGTGTGTGTGTGTGTGTGTGTGTGTGTATGTTTCGAGACAGGGTTTCTCTGTATAGCCCTGGCTGTCCTGGAACTCATTTTGTAGACCAGGCTGGCCTTGAACTCAGAAATCCGCCTCTGCCTCCGGAGTGCTGGGATTAAAGGAGTGTGTCACCATGCCCGGCAAAAATACAGATTTTTGATAATGATTTCTTTCCTATTTAAGATTTAGTGAATAGCAAAACGGCCAGGTGAACATTTTGTAACCAGAAAGAAAATGTTCCCACCAAATTCTGTTATAAAGAACACAGCCTGGAGGCCAGAAGTCATGTCAGTGAGAAGAAAGTATAATTTGTGTTTGATCTCATATCATAAAAATGGGGGAAAGAGCTCATGAAATAATAGAATAAAGAAATAGTACTGAAAAGTTTTGAAGAAAAAGTAGTACCCTTAATGCATTTTATTCTTTTTTATTGGTTATTTTATTATTTTCTCCCTTCCCAGTTAAACCCCCTATGTCCTCCCCATCCTCCCTGCTTCTATGAGGGTGCTCCCTCTCCCAGGCACCCACTCCTGCCTCAGTGCCTTAGCATTCTCCTAAGCTGGTGCATTGAGCTACAACAGGACCCAGGGGCTCCTGTCATTGATGTCAAATAAGGTTATCCTCTCTCTGCTACATGTGCAGCTGGAGTCATGGGTCCCTCCTTGTGTACTCTTTGAATGGTAGTTTAGTCCCTGGGAGCTTTGGGAGGTCTGGTTGTTGATATTCTTTTTTCCTGTGTGGTTGCAAACCCCTTCATCTCCTTCAGTCCTTTCCCCTAACTCCTCCACAGGGGTCCCCATGTTTAGCCCAATGGTTGGCTGCATGCATCCTCATCTGTATTGGTCAGGTTCTGTAGCACAGCCTCTCAGGGGACAGCTTTATGTCCACAACGTACACTTCTTTTTTAAAGAAAAAGAGTGAAGCAAAAGCTATATACATGCTGTTTGTGGTTGAATTTTATAAAAAAAAACAAAATTGCCATTATCACTCATATGTAATATTACTGAGGTATTAAAATTATAAAAAAGGTAGAAGTAAGCTTATTTTAATAGTAAATGGCTTTTATGTGTTTGTAGAAAGAGCTCTGAGACTATCTTATCAATTCAGTCTACCAGGATTATAACAGTTCCTAAGTAAAGGGTCAAGGACTCCATGAATGTGGATTTTCACATGCTCTCTCTGCACACAATTCCTGTGCCGAATTCTTTGCCCTACTCATCTGTAGTATCTGTGCACATGAACTCATCATGTTGTCAATGGGGAATTGGTTTATGATCCCCTAAGTGAGCTTGCATTCTAGGGAAATTTAGAGGGAGTCCATAAATATCTGATTATTTGCAGTTCCCAGACACCAGTCCTTCCATTCCCATAGGAGGTGAGGGATTTTAAAATCATGGAAGACAATGATAGATGGCCACCATACAAAGGCAGTTTCCTTTTCTTCCTTTCTGTGAATCTTTGTTCACAGAATCAGTTAAGCAGCTACAAAGAGCTATATGTACTTGATGTTCTAAAGTAAAGCATCATGAACTCTAAGATAAGCAAGCCACACTGTCCACTGTTATTTAAAAATGCATATGATCTTGATGACATAGGGACAAATCCAAATAAGTAGTAGTGGCAGACTTTATGACAAATCGTCTATTAGTTCCAGACTAAAAACGGAAGGAAAATATAAAAGAGACATTAAGATGGGATGAGAAAGAGTTAATAGTGACCAACAGTAAGTAGGTAGAACTGGAACTCATGAAACGAAACAGATGGCAAGGAGATTTATGAACTAATTAGTTGTGGGGAAGAGAATGTGGTAAACATTTGTTCACAGCTTTCTCATCAAATTGTGCTATCATTGCTCTATATAAGTGCTTATCTCTGTTTGCTGAGACTCAGCTGACCATGGATTTTATTATCCATTCCAAGCTTAAGCTGAGTCAATTTACACACAAACCAATCAAGAAACATATAGCAACAAGTGAATGACACAGAAAAAATACAGAGAGGGATGCTGGAGAAATAGTGTGACCATTCTACATATAAGTAATTTTGGTGTGTGTTTGTTCTCCAGAATGCGGATATCTGGTTTTAGCTAGCCATTAATCCTTGGTGAACACCATTTTGTCATTACTGTTTAGGCATCAAGTCATGAAATTACTTATATTTAAAACAACAATGACTTCAGTATTATCTAAGTAAAATCATCTCAGTTTTTTTAAAAACAGGAGGAGGGGACACTGTGCTTCAGGGATAGTAATCAAACTTTCAAGGTCCCAAAGTACGAATCTGGGACACAGATTTTTAGGCAATGCAGATTGCTGAATAGAAGCTGTTATCATTTAAACTAAGGTGTTTTCATGTTTAGTAACCCAGTCATTGAAACTGCAATTCTTTTTGTTAATGGTATGGAAATCAGAGGGAAATTGATGGGAATCAATTGTCTTTTTTCACCATATGTTTCTCAGGGATCAAATTCAGGTCAGTAGGACTGGTGTCTAGCATCTTTAGTCATAAGCCAGTGCTGACAATCATTTTTATTGGTATATATTGTATTAACTCTGCCAAATTCAGGTTTATTTTCACAAAGTCACATGTGACTTGATAGTCTCACATGAAATTACTCTGCCATTCCTCTTTATATGGCTTCTGTCTCTTCTTAAAGGTCCTTTTGATGTTCAGTGTGATGGATATGAGCCTACATTTACTCTGATACATATATAGCAGTATCCAATATATTGATACCACTACCACTCTTTGACCAGGTTTTCTTTTTCCTCATATTTTGTACAGAGTGATGAATGTGAATCTGCTATTTTTTTCTGATGTGTACATATAAATATCTAGTTTTTTTTTTTCTTAACTTTTTGACCAGGTTTTCTTTTGTTCCTGTTAATGATTTTGGAAACTTCATCAAAAAAGTAAGTGTAGCTTCAAGGGTTTATTTCTTAGTTCTGTATTCTCATCCATTGGTCTATATGTTTGCCTTTGTGCCACTGATATCTTGTTTTTCAATAGTCTAATTTGAAATCAGCTATTGTGATACCTTCTGAGTTGTTATTTTTTATTAGAATTGCTCGGGTGTTATTTATGAATGTCCCTCCATGTAAATTTTAGGATTGGTATATGCTATTTCTATGAGGAAGTATTCCGTTGAGATTTTGATGGGTAATTTATAGAACTTATACAATACTTTTGATAATTTGTTAATATTTACAATATTAATTAACCTGATCAGTGGACATTCAGAGTATTTCTATCTTGCTGTATTGTCTTCATTTCTTTGGTGTTTAGAACAGTATGTTTTAGGGATATATCACTTATGTATTAACGTTTATTCTTAAATATGTATTTCAAAATCTTCTTAATTAATTTTTTTTCCTTTCTGCTTTGTTTACAGTATGTACATTATTGGTGTACTAGAAGCCGATATTAATCTCAAATGTCTTGTAGCCTGTGAACTTACAGAATGACATGCTCTAAAAGTAGCAGAACCAGGCATGCCAAGTGTCCAATTAAAGGGATGATTCTTTTGAGCATCATTTTAGGTAAGAAAACACCTCTGGGTTATACATCGGAGGTGAGTGATTTGTCAGTTTTATGTAATGATGAAATATAATCTACCCCCAAAGAGCAAATAATATAGTGGAGGAAGAGAAAGTCTGTTGAACCTTTGAGCAGAGCTTTCAGCAAACTGCTTGTCACAAAGAGAAACTTAAGAGGCCACATATTCTGATTTTCATGTGCATGGATCATGCAACACCCCCAGTGAAACACAATCAACATGGCTGATTCCTAGTCATGGTTGGAGAGGCCAATTACAACGGCTTGCACACTTTGAGCTTACTTTTGCTGAAATATCTCAGTAGGCTTATATCTAACCCAACACTTGTACATGACTGCATTTTTGTGGCCACTTTTCCCAAAAATGCCTGAGGAGAGGCTCTAGTTCCATTTCTTGACCTGTGATTGCTTTTGATTTTCAGGGTCCCGGAGCATCTCTACCTTACATTATAGGACTGTTCACAGGATGGTACTGGATAATAACATTCTGACATATGACAAAGGTACAATTGATTTTCTCCCCTTCGGCAATAGCTCATAACCCAAGAGTCAGTATCAGATAAATTCTTCTGGCACCCTTATCTGCATTTCAGGCCTGAAGAACTGTGGGATGCGCCTGCTCCTGTTCCCCACGTGCTGCCTGTAGTCCTCAGGGTTACTTTGTATTTGAGGTTTGGGATTCCCTTCCCACCACAGCCAGGGCTTGCTGTGAGCTGATTCCTGTTTCTTGCCTCACCTCCCAGTTTCTTTAAATGTTTGCTTATCTACTAATCTCTTCCTTGAATTTCAAAGATTTTTTTTTCTTTTTTTGTTCCTTGTCATAATATGGTCTTTCTTTTATCACCTTGATATTTGAATTCATGTCATCTAGAAAAAAAAAAAAAGAAAAAAACTTCTAACCTTGTATGTTATGCCAGAATCTCTTCTCCAGATCTGCTATTATTTATAATAGCCCTTATACTGCATACTTACTTATGTAAATACAATATTTTTTTTCTCTGAGAATTTAGGCATATTTTCTGTTATTTGCCAACAAATAACTTCTATTGATGCTCTGACATTCTGCTTAAAGTAAGCAGTAAAGATATGCTGGTATTATTAGTCACAATGTCAGTGATGGCAGAGGATTGCAGCCCAGCACTGTGAACATGAGGGGTTTCATCCACACTGAAAAACCCTGACCCTTGAGTATAACACAGAACATAATTGTAGATGAATCAAAGGGAAACAGTTAATGAGTCTATTAAGTAGAGAGGAGATAGTACTGTAGGCTTAGGGTTTTCAAAACCTTTCCTAGTAAAGTTTCTTAAATGATTTAACCTCTCTTCTAGCCCACCACCCATCAGAGGTGGTAGAAAGCAAATGTTAATAGGGCAAAGGGGGATGTGGACCTGCTTAGAAATAGTTCTTTGTGGCAATTCCCATCTTCTTTGTCAGTATATTAGCAATTCAATTCACAGGAATCAGCAGCACTAGCTCAATCCACTCAGAAACACTATTCACAAATCAGCAATGGCAGTTTAATCCTGTAGAAACTGAAAAGCTCTGTTAATTGACCCCAGTCTATTCAAGCAGAAGTGGCAAAAAGTTTGGCTGCATTTCTCTCTATGAAGTCACAACAAATGATAATCAGCAATGAAGCTAAGGTGAATCAATGATATAGCATTATCAGTGAAGACCAGCAAAAGCAAACCTAACATTGACCACAGTACCCATCATAGTGGCAATAGGAACCAATTACCCACTGCCATCCACTGTTTGTTGGGTTATATTTTATCTTTCCCATGTATCATGTGTTCTCTCGAGAGTCTGGTGTAGCAAAACAGCATGTGAACTTTTTCAAGGCAGTCTTAAAAAAAATAAATCAAATGTCTACCCAGCACAACATCTTGTCATAAGACAGTTTCCAGGAAAAACAAAAAACAAAAAAACTCACATGACACAATTTAGTCTCCAAAGAAATCAGAAACTTCCACTTCACAGTATAGACTTTACACTTACACATAGACAAACTCTCACAATAGCTTAAGATGTTGTGAAAGCTGACAGGAAGAAATCCAACCAACCCATCAGCAAACCTATAAAGCACAGCAACATCCAACATGACAAAATATCCTTCTCTGGCACACAATAGTGGCAGTTATATTTGGGGATAAAACTATAGCCCTCTAATTGGACCTTAGTCCTGCTTAATAAGAGAAAATTTACATCTAGTACTTTAAACCCAGCCAAAGGTCCTTGAATGGAGACATAATGGATGCTTCAAGAGAACCTACTACTCCCACTTTTTTACAGTATAATATCTAACTGTGTAAATACACATAAGTAGACCTGTAGTTAAGTGTTTCATCAAAGAAACATGTTTTTTTTTTTTTTTCGTAGATGGAGACCATTAGTGAGATCTACATCTACAGTAAACACAGGGAGGTACTGATGGTATAGTGTCCAATTCCATTTCATTTATCTACAATGGATCTCTTATACCTTTTCTTCTCTCATAAAACATATCTCAAATATAGTTTGCCCTTCCTCTACTCCTCCCTGATCTCCTGACCTCAACTATCTCCCACATACATTCCTCTTCCTTTCCATCAATTAAAGAGCAGGTCTCCAATGAATATCAAACACAGCATAACAAGTTTTAATAAGACTAGACTGAAACTATCATGTCAAGATTGGATGAGGTAGCCCAGTAGGAAGAAATGTCCCAAGAGCAGGCAAAAGAGTCAAAGATATTACCCCAATTCCAGTGTTAGAATTTCCACAAGAACATCAAGTTACACATCCATAACATGTGCAAAAGACATAGCATAGAGACAAGCAGACTTCATGACTGGCACTTCAGGCTCTATGAGTCCCTATGGGCCCTCCTTAGTTCATTGTGTGGGCCATGTTCTCCTATGCTCCTAGACCTCTGTGGCTCCTACAATCTTTCCTTCCATTGTTGCATGTAGTTCCAAAGTTTCTCCTAATGTTTGGTTGACAGTATTTGCATCTGCTCCCATCAATTGCTGGGTGAATCCCCTCTGATGGCAATTGGGCTATGCTCTGACCTATGAGTATAGCATATTATTGTTGAAAATAATTTCACTCATGTTTTTGGTTTTTTGTTGTTGTTTTTGTTATTTGTTTGTTTGTTTGTTTGATTGACTGGTTAGTTGGTTAGTTCTGTCCTAGGACTCTGTGCTATCCAGATTTTACTTTCTGGCCATCTATGCAGTATCAGGCATTGGCTCTGTCTTGTGGCCTGCACTTTAAGTTAGACCAGTCATTTGTTAGCCTCTCCTACAAGTTCTGAGCCACCATTAACCCAACATATTTTTCATGCAGGACAAACTCTATGTGAGATATTTTGTGTCTAGGTGGGTGTTCCAGTCCCACTGCAGAAAGGCTTGCTTGGTTACATCAGATGGCCAGTTCAGGCTCCATATCTCCCACTATAAGGGATCATCTCTAGGATCATCTTTATAGATCCCCTGCAGTTTCCACCACACTTAGTTTTCACATTGTCCACCAAATACCACCCCTGACTTGTAATTCTAATAGTTCTCCCTCCATTCCATCCCATCCCTACCTGATCTTAGCTGTTCCCATCCCCACCCCAGTTCCCACTTAATATCTTTCTTTTTCTACTTCCCAGAGAGATCCATGTGAACCCATTAAGCCCTCCTTTGTGATTAGCCTTCCTGGATCTGTGGATTACATATACTGCTAGTATCCTTTTTGTAACAGTTAATATCCACTTATAATTGAGTACATATGTTTGCCTTTCTAGATCAGGGTTAACTCTCTCAGGAATTTTTTTTTTCTGATTACATCCATTTGCCTGCAAATTTCATGATGTTATTTTTTTTTTAACAGCAGAATAGTATCCTGTTTTATACATTAAGACAGTCCCTTTATCCATTCTTCAGTGGCAGGACATCTAGGTTCTTTCCACTTTCTGGCTATTATGAATAAAGCTATTAAGAACATAGTTGAACAAGCATCATTTTAATAGAATAGAGTGTCCATTGAGTATATGTCAAGGAGACGCATAGCTACTGGCAATTAATGACTTGGGAGGCGAATTAGGCATTGCTAGAAATGAGTCTGTTAACAAGTTATATAATTCCAAGTAATCAGCCCTAAACACATACATATGGGAATGACACTAAATGGACATAGTAAGCTTTTCTACGTGTATACATACAAACAATAGGCTATATTTAATGTGTGTGTGTGTGTGTGTCTAACAAAAAAGGAGAGGTGGTGAATGTCAGAGGAAGTTGACAGATGAGAGGAATTGAAGAGGATAAAAGAAATGGTGAAAATTTTCTAAAGACAGTACTCATTTATGAAATTCTTTAAAATATTTTATTAAAAAATGAATGTTTTTTGTATTTATCCCTACTTGAATATATCACCAACACAGTTACTATATTTAAGGCTCAGATGACATTACAGGAGAGGGAACGGATAGGTTGCAAGAGCCAGAGAAACGGGAAGTCTAACATGAAATTGTGTCTCTTAAAAATGAAAATTCCAAGTTTCCTCAACATGATAGCTATCTAATAAAACCTGACTAAATGTAATACCAAGAGTCATGCTAACATATAATAGGCAAATATCATGACACATTTCCCCAGAGTAAAGAAAAATGGCAACTAAGAAATGCTGAGAGCAAGAGAAATAGTCTTTCCTAGGAATGGTTCTGTAATTGGTTATTCAAAGCTAAGTTGTTTTGGCTTGTTTTTTTGTCAGCTTGGCAAAAGCTAGAGTCAGTGGAGAAAGTGAAGTATCATTTCAGATAATATCTCCATAAGGTCTTTTTGTGAACAATCCTTTTAAGCATCTTATTATTAATTGATGTGGAGATCCCTAGCCCATAGTTGTTGGGAAATTCTTTTTGCCTAAGAGGTCCTGGATGAGAGAGAGAGAGAAAGAGAGAGAGAGAGAGAGAGAGAGAGAGAGAGAGAGAGAGAGAGAGAGAGAGAGAGAGAGAGAGAGAAGAAACACCTACCTGGCCCAATGCAAGAGGAGTAAGTCAGTAAACAACACTCCTCCATGACCTCTAGATCAGCTTCTGCATACAGATTTATGCCCTGTTTTGAGTTTGTGTCAATATTTTTGATGGTGAATATTTGTATAGAACCATAAGCAAAATTAACCCTTTCCTCCCATATTGTTCTTGGCCATCGTGTTTCATCACAGTAATAATGACCTAAATTGACAAACCCGACTATATTATTTTACAGAGAATTATAAAAGGATGATGGCCTCAATTAGGATATTGGTCCATAATGGCTTCAATCTCATAATTCATTTTCTTCTGTGTGCTGATGTGTTGGGATTTTACAAATACATGACAATACCCCATAAACTCTCCCCTCCCTCCCTCCCTCCCAGTCCCTCTTTCTCTCTCTCTCTGTATGTGTATTTACATGTACATCTCTGTGTGTGTGTGTACAGGTGTGTGTGTGTTTGTGTGTGTGTACAGGTGTGTGTGTGTGTGTGTGTTTGTGTGTTTGTTTACAGTAAGTACTATGAAAACTGCTTCTGAATGAGTGAAGCTGCCATTGGGGATACTGCTGCCCTGAAGCATACTAACCACACTCGTTCTGGAATACTTAGATTATCCTAGTTATGATTTGGAGGACAAAGGACTGTGGCCTACCAAGGTTCTCATAATTGAAGGTTTATCCTTTACTTCAAAAGGATGGCTTTCTTTCTGCTTCTCTTGCATGTTGTGACCCAGCTGAATACACCCATTCAACCATTAAAAATAGGAGAACCCCACAGAAGAGGGGACAGATTTTAGGAGTCAGAGGTGGTGGTGAAAGAAAGATGAAATTTCAAGACCTGTAAGTCATATAAATTTGCTGGTTGTTTGCGAGCCTAGAGGCTGCCTGGGGCTGAGAAAAAAGAAAAACAAACCTGGGTATACCCCATAGTTAAAACCTTCCTGGGAACAGCTAAACCTTAAAGATAAAGAGAAATGTGAGGACATAACAGGGCTATCCAAACTGAGTCAACAACTCACAGAACTCTGACACCCTCCACGCACATGTAAATTTTCTGCTGATGTTTGAATAAGCCAATAGTGTGTCGCTATGCTGAATTCCACACCCCTAATCCCCTTACCCCATAAAAACTCCTAGTTTTCGAGCCTCGTGGCTGACATCCATTATCTCCTGTGTGGGATGCATGTCAGTCCGGAGCTCTGTCATTTAACGACCTCATGTAATTACATCTAGATGGTCCTTCATGATTTTCTGGGTGCACGCTGAATCGGGAATTGAGTTGGGGTTTCCCCACTAGGTTCTATCAGTGGAGGACACTAGAAGAACAAGACCTGTTTTATCTATTAAACAGAGCTCTTATGGGCTCACAGAGCCCAAAATTATAAGCACAGGAACTACAAGGCCCTGTACCATGTCCTCTTTGTATACTTTGTCACTAACATGCTTGGTGGTTTTGTGGAACTCTCAAGAGTGGGATCAAGTGTGTCTCTGACACCTTTGCTTGCTCTTGGGACTCTTTCTTCTACTGGATTGGTTTTTCTTTTTCAGCCTTGACATGAGAGCATTTCTTTTTCTTACTGTATCTTCTTTTGCTGTGCTTGGTTGTTGTCTCTTGGAGGCTTCCTTTTTCCTGAAGGAAAACAGAGAGGGAATGAAGGGAAGAAGAAAGGTGAAGATATTGGGAGGATTGGAGAAAGTGGAAACTGTCCACGGTGTATTGTATGAGAAAAGAATCTATTTTCAATATGAATGAATTAATAGATTATAAGAATCTGTGTATCTGGTCAGCTGTGGCTGTGGAAGCAGCCCTTATAAGCTCGAGAGAGCAGCACCACTGAAGCTAAGCAACTTGTGCTCATTCTGAGAATCTAGCAATTATGAAGGTGCCACCAAAGAAAGAAGCCCTTCCAAACACAGCTGGGCTGATTTGCATGAATCAGAGGTCATGGCAGCATACACACAGAGTCCCAGGGCTGAGAGTAGAGGTGGACTCAAGACCCTACTGCTAACCCAGAGGCTACCTCTGACCAATAACCCACATGCAAATGAAAACTTAGTATTCACTAAAAGAGTCACTGGATATGCAAACCACTCTTAGGTCTCTGTGTCTCATGTGTCAGATCACAAACACAAAATGAACTTTATGTGTTTCTTTGTTTATTTGACTTATAAATGCTTTCTCTGGGCTTTTCTTTTCTTTTTTCTTTTTTTTTCTTTTCTTACACTGAATTGAAAGTCTTTTGCTTATGTGTTATGATTCCAAATTTGTGTTTTTAGGAGATTTCTGAGCAAGCCTTAATATATTTCTCTGTGTCAATATGTGTTTATTGTACTTTTTTGATTCTTTCTTTCTTTCTCTCTCTCTCTCTCTCTGTGTGTGTGTGTGGGTATGTGTGCTGTTTGTTCAACTGTTTTGTTCTATTCAGGTTTGTTTGCTTTCACTTTATCTTATGCTATTTTTTCTTTCTTTTCTTTTCTTTTCTTTTTTTTTTAATGATTCCTGTTGGTTTTCTAATGAGAGAGATCAAGAAAATATATAGATGAGGTTGTTGGAGGATGTTGACTAACTGGAAAGGATGGGGGGCAGGAACTTTAATTAAACATATTGCATGAAAAAAATCCCATAATCAAGGAAAAAGTAAAAAGGAAGGGGCCAGCATCACTACAGTGAAAATTGGAAATGTCTCTGAATCAACACAGAGGCTGTATTTAGGTGGCCAAGATTGTACATTGTATTGTGAGCCAAACGTCTGTGTGTTTAAGAGTTTGCCTTGTCCTACAGATTTTGAAGTCATGCAGGGCTCATTGGGATCATGTGAGGCTTGGTACCAGAAAAACAAAACTATATATATATATATATATATATATATATATATATATATATATATATATACATATACATATACATTATGAGACCCAGTTGGTGAAAGTGCAGCCCACTTAAAGCAGGAGACCCCAATATTTTGGAGACCCCAGTACAGTGGGATGTCTTTCGAAAATAGCAAATGTGGAGTTGAGTCTACCTGAGTCTATGAGAAAAGCCATGGATATGGTGTCAAAGTATTTGGAGGAGTTCTGCGTACTGTGGGTAAATCTGAGACATTGGACACGAGCTTTGTGCAGTTGGAATTTAGTTCTGCTTTGGTGTGCCGTGCTTTTTTTTTTTTTTTTTTTTTAATCCCTTTGGAAAGAAGAAAGTGTTTAATTCACTTTTTATTTTATTGGAGACTACAATTCAGAGACTTGAACTTTTAAAATAGATTTTGGACTTTAATAGAGACTTTGGATTTTTTAAGAGGATGAACTTTAAAAACATTTGAATTTTTAAAGACTGTGGGCCTTTGAAGTGTGTAACGTTTTATATTATAATATAAATATTGATGTGGGATCTTATGGATGAGAATGAAGGAAAGGTTACATTTAACAAGGGATGGGTTTGTGTGTCTGGTTGAATACAGGACATCTGGAAGGAGAGAATCTCAGTTGAAAAAAAAAATGCCTCTGTAAAAATCTGTCTGTAGATACACCTGTGGTCCATTTTCTAAATTCTTGACTGGTGAGTAGTGACAAAGACCCAGCCCATTGTGGGTGGGGGGAGGGGGGGGTAAGAGATAGAGAAAGGAGAAATCAAATCTCTCATACTCATAGAAGCATCATATATTTCATGATAATATTTGTTATAGAAGTACAGATATTTCTACTTCTCTCTGAAAATCATTCTGGCTTATGGAATGGTTCCTATTGTATCTAGGGGACTTTTCTGTCTCACGACTACTGCTACCATCACTGCCTGATAGTGTTCTCAACTTTGACTGCAATAATATTTTCATTTATGTGTGGAGTTTTAAAGTGATATTTTTCAAATAATAATATTTTCATCTCTAATATACTATTATTATAATGTCCACATCATATTATTAGTTGGTATTTTTTAAAAAATCATTGATCATATAATGAAAGAATTAAAATCTAAGGAAATGACCTTACTGGGTACAATTCATAGGAATTATGATTATATTAGTGTTTTGTGTGTGTGTGTCTATGTGTGTTTGTGTGTGTGTGTGTGTGTGTGTGTGGTAATAATAGTAGTAATAGTAGTAGTAGTAGTAGTAGTAGTAGTAGTAGTAGTAACAGTAGTAATACTAATTTCACTTTTTACCAGAGCTATGATTTGGTTGCCCCACATTAAATATAGTGTGGAAATCCAGATAGATTTAACAATTTCGTGTGAGAAAAGATTCACTAGGTTTTACTCCAACTCTAGATTTATCTTCTTTCTTCTCTTGAATTAGACTTGGGATAATGCACTTCTCTGTTCCATAAAAGAAATTTCCACTGGAAGTAGAAAAAGAATAACTCTTGCCTTTCATTACAGCCCATCATATCATATCTTGTCCATTTTGAGCAGACAGATGGGGTGAAATGTCTCTTCTCTCTTCTTACCACAATAAGTCAACTTTAAGATCGCCTATATTCTTAGACAAAGGTTTGGTAATTTTCAGCACTGAAACCTTTAATCATTCATTGTGCCGGTAACAAAAAAAGATAGAACTTATTTCAAAAATAGCCATCCTGTCACTTGGACTGAAGAAAGAAATCCACAATGTTAATAGATCACAATGACAGCTTTTGTGGTCAGAAATAGGACACAGGCAAAAGAGAAACGGCTGTTTCCATTATTTATCTTTCTTAGGAGTGTGGACAGGCACAAAAGGGACTATCTCTCAAAACACATATATTCCACTGTGGCTAAGAACAAGAAAGAGGATGTTTGATTTTACCCAAAGGTTTATTTATGTGAATATTAATACAACTATTCTTTATCTGTCAGTTCTGAAAGAGATTCTTTCATTAATCTAAACATTTACTCATTTATCCTTTCAATAAGTGCTTAACACACTACTTGTGATATTGTGCCATTCAATAATGTTATACATGTGAAAGCTGATACTAGCTGTCAAAACAGAGTCCCCAAACAGCATGATCAAAACTGTACTGATAAAATACAATTTTTTGTGAATAGTTCTGATAAAGCACTTCTGTGTATATGATTTATATATTTTACTGAAACTACTAAACTGAAGATGCTTTCTACACATTTGTTGATTCATGTTAGGCAAACGAATAAGTGCACATTATTTAAAAATCAACTCATTAAGCCAAAGAAAAATATTACAATTAAAATAACTTTTCATTAAAGTCTCTGAGGAATAATTAAACACTCCATAAATGCTTGCTGCATAAAGAATGGTTGGCTTACCATTGCACACACTAGCAAGATTTTGCTGAAAAGACCTAGACAGAGCTCTCTCTTGTGAGACTATGCCGGGGCCTGGCAAACACGGAAGTGGATGCTCACAGTCAGCTATTGGATGGATCTGAGGGCCCCCAATGGAGGAGCTAGAGAAAGCAGCCAAGCAGCTGAAGGGATCTGCAACCCTATAAGTGGAACAACATTATGAACTAACCAGTACCCCTGAGCTATTGACTCTAGCTGCATATGTATCAAAAGATGGCCTAGTCGGCCATCACTGGAAAGAGAGGCCCATTGGAATTGCAAACTTTATATGCCCCAGTACAGGGGAATGCCAGGGCCAAAAAGTGGGAGTGGGTGGGTAGGGGAGTGGAGGGGAGGGTATGGGGGACTTTTGGGATAGCATTGGAAATGTAAATGAGGAAAATACCTAATAAAAATATTTTTAAAAATGTTTGGCTTTGGAAACTGGTTAATCTTTATTGAATTTCTCCATAACCTTAAATATTGAACCTACTTTTAGATAACTGTAGATTCAATTCAGTTTTCCACTCTGTAAATTTTTCTACCTTTAGATGAGTATTTTCAACAAATGCTTATCTATAATATTGCAGAATTAGAATAAGTTATATTCAAATATGCATTATTGCTTATACTGTGATCAGTATTAGATATTGAGGCAGGATTATTAAATCTGTTTCCCTGGAGTAAAACTAATTCTAGGCTTCAAAACAGGACAGGGGTATTTCCAACTTCAAAGCACTAGAGGATTTGGCCATAGTAGAGGCTTTCTGTACTGACCTGTCACATGATTCTCTACATATTACACGGTACAGAGTTTCTTAGAATGCTATGATTTCACATATCTCTGTATGTTGTAGTAGAAGAGGCACTCTACAATTGTCCTACTTCTGTAATACTTCCTTGTCTGAGCACCAAAGCCCTCTCTAGCAGGATTTGAAACCTAGATTGAGGTAGCATTACTCCCAGTTTGTGTATTTTGCACCCTAGTTGAGTTAGCTCCAACAGGCAGAGTATATCTTTCCAGTTTGTGGACCTCACAGGCTCTACCAGATACAGTCCTGAAAAAAATAATGCTTTGGGAGACATCTTTCTGTTGTGGGAAAGAATAACATTGTGTCTCTGTCTCTGGTGGTTGTAATGAGAATGGTCCCCATAGGCTAATATGTTTGAGTACTTGGATCATTCTTATTGAGATTATTTGGGAAGGATTAGGAGGTGTGGAACTGGGACTAGGCTTTTTGTTTCAAGGGACTCAACTTTGTCCCAGTTTTTCTCTCTGCCACTCAGGTGGGGATCAAGATGTAAGCTTGCATCTGTTCCTGGCACTATGCGGTTGTTCTGGCATTCTAGACTAATATTCTGAAACACTAAGCACAATTTAAACTTAAATTTTATAAGTTTCCCTGGACTCAGTGTTTTGCAATGCAGTAGAAAAGTAACCATGACACTATCTTTATGTACTTTATCAAATGTTTGCCAAGAGAACTCTGAGAGTGTCTTGCTGTGTTGTTTCCACCTGAAAAGGTGTCTTCATTCTTTATGAGAAATCTATGCTGAGAATATTCCAAATTCTTTGATTATTAATTCTATGATTGTCCTCTTTTGTTTATTATTTTGCTTATAAGAGGAAGACACTGAAAAATTTAATCTCAAATGTGTTCTGATAATTTACCCTTTAGTTACTTTTCTATTACTGTGAGAAGACACCAAGACCAAGGCAACTTACAAAAGAAAACGTTTAATCAGTGTGCGGCTGTGATATGAAGCCTAGTTTGGTTGAATAAGGCTTGCTCAGGCGACCCAGTAGAGAACTCTACAAGAAACAGAAAAGTGAGCCACATTCCCTGAGCCAGGTGCCTGACACCGCAGAGCCTCCACTCCCTAATTCTGTGACTATAAGTCACACAGACAATGTCCCAAGCTTCTAGCATTCTGGCTAGACTCCACCCCCACAGTTACCTGACTATAACCAGGTATGCTCCTGCCCACAGTTACCTGATAGCCCATCCCACTATAAAATGGGCTGCTTAGCCCCTCCTTGCTCTCTTTAAGCTTCCACCTTTCTTATTCTCATCTCTAGCCCCCCCTCCCGCCCCCGCCTTTCCCCCTTTCTCTTCACATGGCCATGGCTGGTCTCCCTCTTTCTTCCTTCTCTCTTTCTCCCTGCCTTTCTACAATAAAGCTCTAAAACCATAGATGGTCTGTGCTCATCAAGACCGACCTTTCCCCTAACCATGTCTAACCTCCAGCTAGAATACCTTTCTGGGCTCCAGCCATAGACCAGACCAAGGACTCTTGCCTTCTTTGGAACCACCCAATGCACCCCCCCCAGCACCCCCGGCCCCCACCCTCTCCTCCCTTCAGCCCTGGGGCTGACAAGCTGCCCAAGCCACCCCTGGAATATCCATTCTTCTCTCATCTCTTCCATGGTATCCAGTGGTGTCTGGGATGCCCGAGGCTGAGAACCTGGTACCTAGGACTGCCCCTTGTCCAACACCCGCCGAGCTGGGGTTGGTGGCTTCACACAGCCAGACACCCACCCGAGGCCTAATGGAAAGCATGCAGCAGTCCTTCTGTGTCTGCTCACCCAGAGCACTGGAACTCTGGTGGGACGTGGATTTTCTCCCACTCGCTTTATTCCCCCATGCTCCCTGGCCCACAAATCAGAGTTTGTTTACAGTGTCAGTAAGTTATGACCATCATGAGGGGGTGCAAGGTAGTAGACAGGCAGGCATGGCATCAGAGCACTAGCTAAGAAATTACACACTAATCCATAAGTTAGAGGCAGACAGAGAAAGATTGGGGCAGGCATTGTTTCTTAAAGCCACAGAGCCTGCCACAAGTGACATAATTTCTGCTCCAACAACTCCAACAAGTGGCAACCTTTTGAGAAATAGTTCCACTATCTAGGGATATAGCATTCATATATATGAGCCTAAGGTGGACATTCTCATTGAAACCACCTCAAGGAACATTCCTTTACTTGCAGGTTCTTTCACAAATTTCTAAGATCCAGACCAAGTTCAACCAAATTATTTGCTGCTACTCAAGAGGAATGACTTTTTATTCAGTTTCCAGCAACATATTCATTCTTTCCTCTTGAGATTTTATCACAATGAACTTATAGTGCACAAGTCTCTTAACATTGTGACCAAAACCACTTAGGCGATAAAATTGAGGCCTTTTCTAACACTCTTCTCTTCATATGAACCCTCATTAAAATCACCATTTCATGAAAAACTACTTACACTTCATCTGATATTTACATCTAGATTCTTCCAGGATTTTTCCCTTTACACAGTAGGAAAGCTATGTATAAATTTGTGGCGTTTTTAAACCGCACTTCATTTGTATGGCCATTTCCTTTGAAATCTATAAACAATAAAGTACACTTTCCAGTTGTAGTCACAGATCAAAGTCCCTGCAGGTTCAGTTCCTGGTGAGGCATCAATTTTGCTTCAAAGACTGTGTCTTCATGTCACATCCAAAAATGGAGAAAGACAGTGTAAGGCAACAGCCTTCAACCTATACTACGTATTAATATCCTTCATAAGAATGAAGCCCTTCAGATTACTAATTCTTCTAAGATATAAAGTCTTAATACTATTTCTTTGGATATAGCTTCTGAAATAAAAATTTGCACAGTGCTAGAATTGGAATCAAGACAACGTGCTAGACTATTGCTGCATCTTAATTTCTTTACAATGGATTATTTTGTAATTTATTTTAAATATGTGATTCTTGCTGACCATTTCAATGACACAGACAATGACTTTTTATGCTTGCTTAATGCTAAGTCGTCCATAGATTTTTCAGAGAACACAGTGATAATAAGTGAAAAAAAATAAAAGCAGGCCTTCCAACTTCAATTACAAACTTATTATAACTTATTGTGTTCAGTAACAGGACAAATACTGAGACATAACATAGTTGCACAGTAAAAGAGTTTACTTTTCAGAAAATTGGATAGAAAGGAAGACCATGAATTTTGTATTCGTATATGCAACTATCAATGTCAGGCTTTAGGTATATTTTATCAATTTGGCAAAATCAAGAAGTTTGCCTAAGAGACTTGAACTAGAAAAACTGTTCACAGAATATACCTGTGATTCTAATTGTTTGTGGACAGCACAAATTTAGCTCAGAATTTTAGACCTACATCAAATTCTCTAAAAAGTTTTGCTGTGAAACATGCACACATGTTATTCTTCATAATATTTATATTATTTGTAATAAGGACAGTAAGGAGAAAGTACTCCTCTATTAGTATTATGAATAATTATGAAGAATAAACTATTTACTTCTGCACTGCTAAGGATCATTGAAAATAATGCCATTCTTTTTCAAAAATATATGTAATGATCTAAGATGTGTACTTAATTTTCTGAATGTCTTTTAATATTTATAAATCTATTTGATGATACATATTTCAAACATTAGTTCATTATTGTTGAAATATAGTTAGTCATAACATTTGACATTGATAGGTAATATCAATTATATATTAAATTATTCAATTTCAAATTATCTGATTGTATATACTGATGGATGTCTTAATTTCAAACTATATTTAACTTTCACCATTGTTCTTATAACGTAAATGTATATACATAGTGATTCTTATGATATAAATTACATAAGTGTAGTAGGTCAACTCAGCTGTATTCTAATTTCAAACTTAGAATACTTATCAGTTAGCATTACCTACATATGCCATAATTATTTAGAATTTTTTCATGAAATTCCTTAAGATTTTGAACACTTCATTTCTTACTAATTATCACAAAGAAACCATCTTCTTACTGTAACTGAATATTTCATTCAAATTCTAAGAAAACACATGTAACTTAACATGATTTCATAGAAAAATATGACTTTCAAAACTGTAGAAGAATTTTAACCCAGCAACATGGCTGATCTGACAAGAGATCACATAAAAAACAACCTTCTAAGTATATATAATCTGGCAAAAATGCAGACATGTCCTTAGTACACCCCATCAATCCCTAAAAATGAAGGTAAGATTTGTCTGTAGAAGGACACAGCCATGTTTGAAAGTAACACCTAATTGAGGCAGACAAAATGATGAATCAGTGATTTAACACAAGGAGTCAGAGATCTGATACACCCAACTCACAGAAGAACATCAAAGGAAGGAGAGGCTACTTAGTAGCAGGATATATAGAGAGAGTGGTGTGAAGTGTTTGGTATATGATGTGTGGTTTATGGTGTGTGTGTGTGTGTGTGTGTGTTTGTGTGGGGGGGCATGTTTATTTGCACAGTTTTGACAGGTTGCACAGAATAAAAACTAGAGACAGGTGAAGATAGGAAGGAACCAGAAGATTAGAATATATTGCCCAAGTTAGTATGAGGCCAGGTAGAACAAATCAGTTAGTTAGAAGCTGAGAGAAGTCATACTGAATTAATCTTGAAAAACTCAATTGTACACAAGAAGCTTCCAGCTCCAGGATTGAGGAAAGTTAGAGCAGAGAAGGAAACACTCTTAATTCAGCCCAAGCCATGCATTCACACAGCTTAGTAGGACTCTTGGCACTTAATCTGAGGAAATAAAAGTTTCACAATACTCATAATATGAAAAAGTAATAATCATGGCTGGAGAGATGTCTCAACAAATACAAACACTGGCTGTATACTGAGGAGGCCTTGAATATGATTCCTAGTTTTCACATGTTAGCTCACAGCCACATTAATTCTAGTTCAGGGGATCCATTTCCCAGATCTGATGTGTGCAACACACCAGGCAAGCACAGGACACACATACTTTAATGTAGGCAAAATGTACACATAAAGAAAAATAAAACAAAAATCAAAATAAATATTTGTAGATGATTTATTGATAAGTAAATATATACATTGATCAGAAATTAGATTGACTGAGCAAAAACAAAAATTACATTGGTCTCAGAGCTTTAATGAAAAAAATCATCAATTAAAAATAGAATAAAATGTCACTATTGCCATTTGTATATTTTATCTACAATGTCACATATGTGAACATATACATGTATTCTCTTTAACTTGCACCACATATTATTTTCATCTTTATTGTGTCTTTGTGTCTATATCTCTGTTGAGTTGCTAATTTTCATGTTTCTTTCTTTATTCTGTTTCTCTCTTTTTTTTCCCTTAGGGGAAGATTTTCATTTAACCGAAGCAGGCGCTTAAGACACCATGTAGGCAAGGATTGTATTAAATTCCTCAGCCACCTGCCTCTAATTTCAAATACTACATTTATAGGATTATACCATCACATGAGACCTCATGCCTTCCTTTATCATGAATCAGTTTTAATTGTTCTAGAATAAATATACACGTGGAGAAACAGTAAGGTGACTCCATCAACGAAAGGCTTGATGTTTAGCTAGGTTTGATTTCCAGACTTCACATGGTAAAAGGTGAGATATGGCTTCTACTAAAGTTCTCTGCACTCACATACAGTTGGTAACATGCACATGCCCCAACACAGAAATATGACAGGCATACATCCACATGTGTGCTTACATCCACATGCGCGCACACATCCACATGCGTGCATATACCCACATATGTGCATACATCCACATGTGTGCATACATCCACATGTGTGCATAGATCTACATGTGTGCACACATCCACATGTGTGCATAGTTCCACATGTGTGCATACATCCACATGTGTGCACACACACAAATAAATTAATTAGAAAAATATTATATGCAAAACCTGGATAACACCATGAATGTTTACTTTAGTACTAATTAATATGAATATAAAAATACATGAGAAATGTGTTTTCAAAGGATGAAAGTACATTCAACATATATAAATGAAGTAGAAATATGTTTATTATTACATAAGTTGATAAAGGCAATTAAAAAAATGTAGTGTGCTAAGTGCCAAGTGGCCATACAACATATAGGCTTATTATTAATTAACAATAAGTTACAACAAAGGATATTTTTAAGAATTTAAATAAATCTATTAATGGTAAACTAACATAATAAATATGTTTAGTATACACTCGACTTAAAAACCCCCATACAAAGTATGTAGCATGTTCTACAACCTAAACTGTGTCTGAAAAGTGCCGAACAAAAGGAATTCTCATGGCAAGATTGTTTCCGTGGAACATCTATCATTATTTTTTGAACATTCATATGACTTCTAGTAAATAGGTGAGAATTAAAATTTATTTTGGAAAAAATACTATGAACATACTCAATGAGACAAAATGTAAAATAATTGAAACATAGACACTTCATGAACATAGATATTAATCCACAACTGGAAACTCAAAAAAAATGTGCTTTAAAAATATTTGCAGCAAACACTGAAGTGGATGCTCACAGTCAGCTAATGGATGGATCACAGGGCTCCCAATGGAGGAGCTAGAGAAAGTACCCAAGGAGCTAAAGGGATCTTCAACCCTATAGGTGGAACAACATTATGAACTAACCAGTACCCCTGAGCTCTTGACTCTAGCTGCATATGTATCAAAAGATGGCCTAGTCGGCCATCACTGGAAAGAGAGGCCCATTGGACACGCAGACTTTGTGTGCCCCGGTACAGGGGAACGCCAGGGCCAAAGGGGGGGAGTGGGTGGGTAGGGGAGTGGGGGTGGGTGGGTAAGGGGGACTTTTGGTATAGCATTGGAAATGTAAATGAGCTAAATACCTAATTAAAAAACAAAAAAAATGAAAAAAGGAAAAAAAAATATTTGCAGCAGAAATTATGTTTTGTTCTTTGAACAAATTGAGAGGTCAGGATCGTACCCAGGATTTACTATTAGAAAATTAGTAAATGTAAAGGAAAATTTAAATTACTCATGAAAAGTAACAGGATCAACAGAACCAGAAAACACATGAGATAAAATATAGCTCATAACAAAATTGACTCAAAATTTATCTCTTCTTAAGTAAAAAATATTTAAATCTTAGTAATAAAGGAGAAAAGTTTAGTATGCAAATTTATGCAAATAATCCTTATTCTTACTTGAATGGATCATAAAATTAGTAGCCTTGAACGTAAACCTTTATTAATAGAACTTAATCAAAATACAAATATCAAGGGAACAAAATGTAACATTTGTTTTTGTTTTTGTTGGTTTTGGTTTTGCTTGTTTGTTTGTTTTCGAGACAGGGTTTCTCTGTGTAGCCCTGGCTGTCCTGGAACTTACTCTGTAGACCAGGCTGGCCTTGATTTCAGAGTTCTGCCTCCCCCTGACTCCCAAGTGCTCAGATTAAAGGCATGTGTCACCACTGCCCGGCAAAATGTAACATTTGATCTGTGAAAATTCTAATAGGATGAAAAAATATAGATGACTGGAAAAATGAAAAATATAACTTAAAATGTTCTGTTTTAAGAAAGTAAACAGCCAAATATCTATTTAAAAATAGAATGCCAGCTTCTGACTATTATAAATAAGGCTGCTATGAACATAGTGGAGCATGTGTCTTTATTACACATTGGAGCATCTTCTGGGTATATGCCCAGGAGTGGTATAGCTGGGTCTTCAGGTCGAACTATGTCCAATTTTCTGAGGAACTACCAAACTGATTTCCAGAGTGGTTGTACCAGCCTCATATGTAGAAGAGAATGGCCTTGTTGGACATCAATGAGAGGAGAGGCCCTTGGTCCTGTTCAGGCTTGATACCCCAGTGTAGGGGAATGCCAGGACAGCGAAGCCGGAGTTGGTGGGTTGGTGAGCAGGGGGAGGGGGAATGTTATAGGGGTCTTCAGAGGGGAAATGAGGAAAGGGGATCACATTTGAAATGTAAATAAAGAAAATATCTAATAAAAATTAAAGGGAAAAAAGAAATAGAATACCAACTGTAAATAGTGCTGCAGAATCTTCACAATATCATTATTTAGTAGAAACAAAAAAATTAAAATCACAGTGAGATGTCACTATGTCTTTCACAGAATGACTAAAATAACCAAAACTCTAATAGCAAAAAAAAAAAAAAAAAAAAAAAAAAAAAAAAAAACCTAAAATCCAATTATGGGAATTAAAATGGATTAGCCACTTTAGAAAATAATTTTCTTGCAGTATCCTAAGCAATAAAAAGTAGTCTAACATTAGAATAAATTATGCCAAAGAGCAGTTTTGATATCCAGGGTAAACTGAGTCAGGGTTGACAGATGGGGCCAGTACCGATAGCAGCAGGTAGGGCACACTGCTCATTGCACTAGGGTCCTGGAGAAAGAGAAAAGAGGTAGAAATCATATACATACACTTACACACTGAGTGAACCAAGCAAGAAAAGCTCCAACAGCTTCACACATGCATGTGTGTAACACACACACACACACACAAATATAGAGACAGGCAAACATAGAGACAGACTGAAGTATATATATTCACACATTGGGTTCAAGGAAATAAGCTTTAATGAGAAAGCTCCAAACGTTTTACTTAAAACACACACACATACACACACATACACACACACACACACAAACATACACACATATATGTATGCATGTATATACACATACAAGCATAAATGGAAATATGTATACATGCATACATGCTCACAGGCACACATGCATGCATATATACATATCCATACATACACATATGCACATGCATATATATGTATGCGCATACACATATGTATATACATATGAATACGCGTATACATATGTATATGTACACATGTACACATATAAATGCATGTATTGGGTACTTCAAGCAAACTCTAAAGAGCTGACTTCAAAAAACTATTTTTTCTTCCACAGCTAATATATCCCAGCAAAAATTTTCAAGCAGTACAGAAATTAGAATGTGAATACATTCTATTTTTTTCTTTTAATGAATGATTATGAAAACAGTATGTTCCCCAATACCTTTAAATGGAAAACATTTTACATATCACAGATTATAAAGACAAATTATTGCCAGGAACCACAAACACTTGTAACTAAGCAACCTGTTACAGATTAAGTGTGAGCAAACAAGGTAATTTTCTTAGCCAGTTTTACTTACTGGTAGAGTGCAATTTGTGGTTACAAAGAAAGAATCTGTTATTTAATTATTTCTCTTAAAAATAATCTTATACATTTTTTAAAGATCATAAATCTAAACTTTGATGTATAAGCAATCAATTATTCCTACTTCTCACCTCAGGGCATCCATTTCGTCATTAATAATCTTTTAATAAATCATATCAGGAAGCTAAGGGGAAATATAGGCACAAGAAATTCATCACCTTGATCACCAACCTACCTTCAGTAAGAGTCACTTGAGCCAATGCTAATTAGGCTGCCATTGTTTTTGTTCCCTGACCTCAAAATATCCTAGCTTAACTATGAAGCGTATGTTTTTCTGAACGTTAAATTGTTCTCTATGATTTTCTACATCAATGCCACTAAGAAAAACATCTTAACCTAACTTCACTAACAATCCAATTTTCCAAATGCTTTCTTTTTATTCTTTTTAAAAGTTGTATTACATATTTAAATTAATTTTAAGTCCAGATGAAAGAAGCCTTTCCACTGGTCTTCCCAACCCCACCCTTCCTTATAAATCCCCCCTCCGTTGCCCCCTCCCCTTCTCTTTGTCCTTCCTTGGGTATCACCCCACACTGGAGCGTCTAGTCCCAGCAAGTCTAGGTACATCCTCTCCCACTGAGGCTCAACCTGGCAGTCCAAGTAGTGTGGAAGTCGATCCAGTAACAGGAAACAGAGACCAAGACAGCCCCAATTCCACTTGTTAGGGAAACCACACACCACGCTGTACATTTGCTACAAATGTGTAGGCAGTTTAGATCCAGTTCCTGCATGTTGCCTGGGTGGTGACCCAGGCTCTGTGAGTCCCCATGTTCCCTGGTTAGTTGACTCTGTGGATCTTCCTCTGGTGTTCTTGACCCCTTCGACTTGTTCATGTTTATCCCCAACTTTTCCACAGACTCTCTAGTCTCCGCCTAATGTTGGCCTGTAGGTCTCTGCATCAGACAATAGTTATGCTAGGTTCCTCTCTGCAAGCATACCAGAGTATCATTAATCATGGCAGGGGTTGATTCTCTCAAATGGGATGTGTCTTAAGTTGGGGTTGTCATTCATTGGTTGTTCCCTCAGTCTATGCTCCATCTTTATCTCTGCACCTCTTGTAGGCCTGACAAATTCTAGGGTTTTGATTTTATGGCTGGACTGATGCCCTACTCCCTCCTGTGGAAATACTGCCTATCTATGGGAGTTAGCCATTTCAGTATTTATATTCCCCTCTGGTAGGAATTTCATCTAGGGTCACTCCCAAGTTTCTCCATATCCTATCCCATTACAGCTAGTCACCAGAGATGCACCCCAGTCCAGTTTCCATCCTCACTCATGGGCTTCCCTCACCTCCTCCCCACACCTGATAACCATGCCCATTCTTTTTACCACCTTCTCTCCCACCAAGTTCCATTTCTCCATCCACCTTGGATGACTAAGTAAGATTGGCATATCCACCCTGGGGAATTCCTTATTACCCAGGTTCTTTGGATCTATTGACTGTAGTTTGTTTTATCCTGAACTTTATGGTTAATTTCCACTTATAAGTGAATACCTACCATACCTGTGTTTATGGCACTAGGTTACCTGACTCAGGATGATATTCTCAAGTTCCATCAATTTGTCTGCAGTATTCATGATGTCTTTTTTAAATAGCTATTCCATTGTATATATAAACCGCATGAACATAATTGAGCTAGTGTCCCAGTGGTACAATGGGCCATCTTTTGAGTATATGCCCAGAAGTAGTATAGCTGGGTCTTGAGGTAGAGATATTCTCTGTTTTCTGAGAAATCACCAAATTGATTTCCAAAGTGGTTTTACAAGTCTGTACTTCCAGCAGTAATGTAGGAGTGCTTTGTTTGCTCTTTCATGGTCTTCAAATAATTGTGTTGGAATTTTGGTGAGAATTGCATTGAATATGTAGTTTTCTTTTGGTATGATGGCCATTTCCAATATGTTAATTCAACCAATCCATGAACATGAGAGAACTTTCCATATTCTGATCTTTGTCAGTTTCTTTCTTCAGAGACTTCTTTTTTCTTCTTTTTAATAAAATTTTTAATTGGGTATTTTCCTCATTTACATTTCCAATGCTATCCCAAAAGTCCCCCATACCCTCTCCCCCACTCCCCTACCCACCCACTCCCACTTCTTGGCCCTGGCATTCCCCTGTACTGGGGCATATAAAGCTTGCACCACCAATGGGCCTCCCTTTCCAGTGATGGCTGACTAGGCCATCTTTTGATACTTATGCAGCTAGAGTCAAGAGCTCCGGGATACTAGTTAGTTCATAATGTTGTTCCACCTATAGGGTTGCAGATCCCTTTAGCTCCTTGGCTACTTTCTCTAGCTCCTCCATTGGGGGCCCTGTGATCCATCCAATAGCTGACTATGAGCATCCACTTCTATGTTGTGTTAGGCCCCAGCATAGCCTCACAAGAGACAGCTATATCAGGGTCCTTTCAGCAAAATCTTGCTAGTGTATGCAATGGTGTCTGCGTTTGGCGGCTGATTATGGGATGGATTATATTACAGATTTTTCAATTGCTTGCTTAGAGTTACATCAAGATATCTTATAGTATTCATAACTATTGAAAAGGGTGTTGCTACTCTAATTACTTTTTCTTATCCTGTTTACCTTTTGTACAAAGAAGGGTTCCTGATTTGTATTTTTTGAGCTATTTGTATACATCCAGTTTGCTAAAATGTTTCCAGCTATAGGATTTCTCTGGTAACATGTTTGGGGTTGCTTATGTATCCTATCATGTCATCTGCGAATAGTGATCCTTTGACTTCTTCCGTTTCAATTGGAATCCCCCTGCCCCTTGATTTCCTTCTGTTGTCTAGCTAGAACTTCAAGTATTATATTGAGTAGATAGAGAGAGTGTGGGCAGCAGCATCTTGCCATTGATTTTGGTAGGGTTCCTTCAAGGTTCTCTCCATTTAATTTGACATTGTCTATTGGCTTGCTGTATATGGCTTTTATTACGGATAGGTATGCCTCTTTTTCCCCTGAACTCTTTAAGGATTTTAACATGAAGGAGTGATAGATTTGTCAAAAGCTTTTTTTTTTTAAGCACGTAATGAGTAGATCATTTGCTGTTTTTATTTCTGTTTGTTTATATAGAGGTTTACATTGTTGGATTCTCATCCACTGATCCATCTCTGCATATCTAGGACGAAGCCTACTTGACTTAGTTGGATGACGCTTTTGATGTGTTCTTCCTTGATTTGGTTTGTGAGTGCTTATGAATCTATGCCCATAAGAGAAAGTGGTCTGAAATTGTCCTTCTTTGTTGAGTCCTTGGTGGTTTAGCTATCATGGTGAATGTGGCCTCTCAGAATTAGTCTGGCAGTTTTCCTTCTATTTTTATTTTGTAGAGAAGTTTGAGATCAGAACGAACTAGAAAAGCTCAACTTAAGCAATAAACCTTTAAGTCTACAATTATATAAGGTGAATAAAACTTACTTTTATGGATATCAGTACAATAAGTTTAATTATAAAAAAACTAATATGAAAGCAAGACCAAATAATGTGAAGAAGAGCTTTGAATTTAAAGCCAGCCAGTAAAGATATTTTATAAAAATTTGATATACTATCTTAAAGTTACCCAGTGAGGTTACAAATCAATGTTAGTGATATTGTGCAATATTTATATATCATTTTCCTCTCTAAAATAATCATTCTGTAATTAAAACAACATGTACAGAAAATGAGTAGCACATAAATAACATAGATGATATAGTTTCTAAAAACATTATAAGAAATATTTTTGTACACTAAAATCATTTATTATGAATTATATGCTTATACATTCTAAAAAAGCCATTTGAAATTTTAATATATTTATTTTTGTTGTATTTGTTTTATTTGAAAGTATAGAGATCTATAAGTTAGACTCAGGACACTCTTTAGGCTAAACAAGTGTTCTTTTCCTTAGGAAATTCTCTCTTTAGTCTGATATTTTAATTTAAATTCACTTCATGTTTATTTTCATAGGAATATTTCAATGTAGACAGAGTAATTTCAGCTATTTATTAAATTAATCTCTCCTTTGTATCATCAAGCAGCACATTTAAATTACTCAATTTCTAATGTATTGTTTCACTAATGAAATTAGAAGATGAAATAAGGACTTGCTTTTAGGAGATGAGACAAGACTTAGAATTTCAATGTTCCTAATAAAATATTTAATTCTAAGCCACTGGGGAACATACAAATTGTAACTTTGGTCTGCTAATGGTTGTCATCTGAACTTATCAGGAAAAGAAGAATATTATCAGTGAATTTCATAGGACTTGATGTCATTTTATATCAGACTATTATTGTCTAAGCTAAGTGACAGGAGCAAAGCAGTTACCAAGTAGTGACCTTTCTCACTGATGAGTACTAAGGGTAGTAGGTTTTCAAAATGGTACTGATTTACTTTTAGTCATAATATAACTTATAGTGAGCACTTGTGCATTATCAGAATGTTCCTATAGGTCCAGGGGATCTAACAAGCTCTTTTGACCTCTATAGGAATATTTAGGCTTGTGGATGTAACTTCACATAGACACACAACTCAAAGGTACAACAGACACACACACACATATAAATAAAATGAATAAAATGAATCTTTTATAAATCAATACCTTGATGGATGGATACATTTAGAAACAACTTCTACTACTGTTTAATTTGTTGGTTTTTTTCCTATTCATTTTAATCAGAAATTGTTTTAATACTTAATTGTGTATTTAAAATTCTGAAATATTTTAAAGGAGAAGACCTTGGAGTCTAGAGAGATTGATCAGTGATTTGAAATAGTTGTTATTCTTGCAGAGGACTAGATTTTAATTTGAAGATCCCAAATCACAGAGCTCACAACTACTTTTAACTCCACTTTCAGGGTATCCTATACTGTCTTCTGGTCACTAAATGTAACTTCATTCCTGTACACTCACACTGAGATACTCATTTATCCACACACATTTAAACAGAACAAACCACAAATTATGTTGTGTTTGAGAATTTAAAGTCCAGAACATCCTACTCATGAAAGCACTGCCCTTTGCTGCAGTGTTTTCATTAAGCAGGAGAACTTAAAGGCTCCTTCTCTGGTGTATTCTAATAATGCTAACAATGTGTTTTATCCATGTAGATGCTTAGGATTTTCCCATCAGCCTCAGTGGTACCAACTCTCTTCCCTTCCTCTCAGATGTCATGCCCTGTAAGATACCTTCATCAGAATGGAAATACTTCTATATCAATAACACACGTTGTTTCCCTGTCAGCCCAATGCAAAGATATTGTATTATTTTACCATGGCCTAAAGTGTCATATTAGTTTTCATAATGTTCTATCAAAAATTAACTGAGAAATAAAATTAAATGTTACTATTATATTTTTTTGCAATTTAAGATATATTTAGTGTCTAAGACAATTAGGTGACATTTTTAGTGTTAAGTGAGAGTTAAAACAGCAATATCTCACTATGTTATTTTAGGCAACTAGAAGTCTAAAACAAACATCATTCCCAAACCACTTTCTCTGTTTATGTCTCGCTGTCTCTGCCACTGTCTCTGTCTCTCTCTGTATATCTCTCTCTCTCTCTCTCTCTCTCTCTCTCTCTCTCTCTCTCTCTCTCTCTCTCTCTGTGTGTGTGTGTGTGTGTGTGTGTGTGTGTGTGTGTGTGAGTGTGTGTGTTTTGTGTGGTGTGCATTTTTGTGCATGTATGTAGAAGTTCACTTACCTGCTTGTGCACATGGGGAAGACAAGATTAGATTTATGTTTTCTATGTTGTGCTCAATCACATTCTTTATATTTTAATTTGATATTTACCTCTTTTATTTATTTGATGTGCACGTATGTCTTTGCATCCCAGGCCTGCAGTACCTGGGGAAGCCAGAAATGGGTAGTACAGACTGTTGTTAGCTGCCGTGTGGAAATTGCAATCAAAATGTCTTTGTGCATCTTTCTAGTTCATGGCAAAATGAACCAGAACAAAAATAAACAGCAACAATAACAAAAACAACAAATCTTAATCCGAGGAACTCAATTGTAGTGTAAATTTTCTGTGCTATGGTGACAAAGGCTTAACTATCACAGTGCGATGTGCATATTGCCTGGTGTCGCTCATACCTTTCATGAGCTATTTCCAATGATGTCCTCTACACTGATATTATAAATAACTTACATAAATTCCTTTTGCAGGTGTCTCTCAATTTTCTCCAATTCCATCATTCTCTTTAGCATTTCAGTATTCTTATTGATTCTTTATATTATACTCGTATATGTCATTACAGGTTAATGTAACTAGCCATGTTGAACAACCCCCTCAATAAAATCCAGAAGAGCATAGATACTGGTTACAGGAAACATATATAAAAAATCAACACAACACACTAGAATTTATAAGATTCATTTTTGAAAATGTAATGTAGTAGCTTTACATTTTTGTTTGGTTTAGGATATTTTGAAATGATTTTATTCTCTCATAAACTCATTTCAAAATGTAACAAAAACAATAAAGGTAGTAGAAGATTTCTTCTCTAGTAGAGAGTAAAGCAGAAAAATTATAATAAAAATTTAAATATAATTTAATATCTAGGTCTCTCCAAAATCCCACATATAAAAGAATAACTTTTTCAATACTACTTTAAATTCCATACTAAAATAAGTGGTTGAACAATCCAGGTGTCATAGTTTTATATATGATCCTAATATTCTGAAAAAATCCAGTATCTCTCTATGAAAATAAACCTCAAAATTTTGGTAGAGATTTGAGGATAACAATATGAGTAGTACTCAAGTATTTGTAGTACAAAATTTTCACCATGAAAATAATGTTAATAATCCAGTTATATTATTTAAACTAGTACTCCCATTAAATCGTTTTGGTAAAGCTTGCCTGTTAGATTAACAAAATGCTTATCTAAATAAGCCATCAACTAAACAAATCTTTCCAAGCTACTTACAAGAGCATCAACCTGTTATGTGAGAGATTCTTTGATATCATCTACTTCCAATATAGTGTCATTTAAAGGCACTTCTGCTAGGATTTGAGCCCTATAAAAATCTTATCTTGACATTCTTACTCTCTGAATCTGTTTGTTTGGTTGGTTGGTTTTTGTTTGGTTGGTTTTTGTTTGTTTGTTTTTAAAGACAGGTTTTCTCTGTGTAGCCCTGGCTGTCCTAGACCTCACTCTATGGAAGAGGCTGGCCTCAAACTCAGAAATCTGCCTGCCTCTGCCTCCCAAGTGCTTGAATTACAGGGGTGCACCACCACAGCCTGGCTAAGTCTCTGATTCTTATGTCAAGTTTTGGCTCTTCTTAGTTGTACAAATATTTATAATATCAGGAATATAGAACGGGAACCTTAGTAACAGGAAGTAGGAGATAAGGAGGCGAGACAGGGAACAATCTCCTAGGTGTGTTTTGAAAAAGAAATGATACAGCATTCATTAAAAAAGAGAAAGAAAGGGGTCCATATGTTGGAAGGAGTGAGGACAAAGGAGAGGGTGGATCTCTAAACAGTTAAGAGTAGAGATAGGGGCTAAATATTATCAAAACATGCTCTGTAAAACTCAAAGAATTAATAGAAATAGAAGAAGAAATTTGATGGAAAGGAACTGATATTAACATCTGGAAACAGTTTTTATAAAACCTTCTTACTGGTGAGAGTGTATATTTTATTCAAGTAAACAATTCAGTTTTTCTATGGCTGTATGTATGCTTCTTATAAATTACCTGTAGCATTAGTGAAACTAAAATTGATTTGGCATACATACCTAGTTTGTTAAGAGGTTCACTAGAAAAAAAATATCTTTTTTTACAGTAGATTTCTGTAGTGAGCTATGGTCTGTACAGGCAGTAAAGAGAAAATGATGGAATGTTACTACAATTACTATCTATTTGTAAAAAACAGTATATTCTCATATAAAGAAATTTAAGATCAAATCCGTTGTTTGATATACTTAAAGCATTAGTATATTTCCAAATTAGATAAAAATCTAACAGTCATGTTAGACAAAGTGTTTTAATCAACTTTGTTGAGCTTCTTATATAGTAATATTTGTGTTTATTGTATATTGGTTTATTGCCCCCATTGGATTTCATATTGAATTTACACTAGACATATGTCAACCACCATCATCAAGTTTCTTATTGCAATGGATGGTGGTGATTTGGAAATTCACAACTGGTTAAAGCGCAGAGAATAAGGAACTATAAAGTGATCACCTACAAATTTGATATCTGTTTCACACCTCCAAGACTCAAAAACTATGATGGGAGAAGAAATGGAAAGATCCTAAGCAACAGAGATGTAGGATGGCTGGAGCTGAAGCAGTGTCTTCTGGACAATTCTCTTCATTCATGAACTCCCAGTGACTGTGATTTTTCAGGGATCATCACAACATGAGGAATTGTGTAACGGTGGCATGATCAGAAAGGTTAACCAACAGCCAAAGAGTACACATAGAGGGACCCATGACTCTAGCTGCTTATGTAGGAGAAGATGGCCTTGTTGGGCATCAATGGGATGAAAGGTCCTTAGTCCTGTGAAGGCTCGATGCCCCAGTATAGGGAAATGCCAGAGCAGGTAGGTGGGAGTGGGTAGGTAGGTGGGAGAACACCCTTAAGAGAAGCAGGGGAAGGGAAGATGGGATTGGGAGTTTTGGTGAAACCAGGAAAGGGGATAACATTTGAAATGTAAATAAATAAAACAGCCATTAAAAATAATCTGAAAAAAAAGAACCATTATTTTAGAGGTTAACCAAGAGATTATCAAATAGTCTATATTATTTTTGAATCTATGGAACCTCTACTCAACAACTCCAAACTAAAAATTACTTTCTTGAACAAAACTTTTTATTTGATATTCTTAAATATTTAATAGGAGTATCATAGGCTGGTTATAGTGTAACTAAATTTAAACTCGTCCTGTGTCTTTTTGTATGTGTGTGTGTATGTGTGTGTGTGTGTGTGTGTGTGTGTGTGTGTGTACGTGGGTGCACACATGGAATATTCTACTGTAGTATGCATAATGTAACTTTTTTGAAAAGGAAATTAGTGTAATTATTTGTTCCTCATGTTCTTTTCCTCTCCTACCCTCCTCTCGACACCATATAACCGTTAATGTGCCACTATTTTATTTTAAATCCTTCATGCCAGCTTGTTCCATTTCATCTCCCCGGAAAATCCCTCCTCATGGCCCCTTAGAAATGTCATGGCCTCTATAGATTTACTAAATGAAACACATATCTGAATATTCACAAATGATAGAAAATCGGAATATTTATCACTCTGTATCAGAGTTCTCTCAATCAGAATTATTATTTTTATCATCTATGAAATGGAAAATTTTACAATTTTGTTTTTCTTAATAATTTAATATCCTAATTATTTAAATACTCTATTTTCTTTACTTAGTCATCAGTTGATGGACAGCTAGGCTGTTTTGATTTCCTGGTTATTGTGAATAGAACAACAATGAACATAGATGAGGAGATTTACAGCCATCCATTGGACTAAGCATAGGGTCCCCAATGAAGAATCTAGAGAAAGGAGCCAAGTAGCTGAAGGGGTTTGCAACTCCATGGGAGGATCATCAATATTAACTAACCAGTACCCCCAGAGCTCCCTGGGAATAAAGCACCAACCAAAGAAAACACATTGTAGGACTCATGTTTCTGGCTACATATCTAGCAGAGGATGGCCTTGTTGGTCATCAATGGGAGGAGAGGCCCTTGTCCTGTGAAGGTTCTATGCCCCAGTATAAGGGAATGCCAGGGACAGGAAGAGGGAGTGGGTGAATTGGTGAGCATATGGAGGAGGAAGGGAACCGGGGGTTTTCAGAGGGGAAACTAGGAAAAGGGATAACATTTGAAATATAAATAAGAAAAATATCAAATAAAAAATAAAATGAAAAAAAATTACAAAAGATTGTTATTGCAGGACCATAAGGCACAACTAGCTTCAGCATTCTATAGTGTACTATTTTTTTATAGCAGCTGTCCTAGTATGTGCTCCCATGCACAGTGAGTATTTGCCTTTCCTCAGGCCTACACTAGTATTTTATGTCCTTTGCCTTTGACAGCCTCACCCTTCTGTACCTTAATGTAGTTTTAATTTACATTTCTCTAGTATCTAAGAGTTCTGAACACTTAAAAATGCTTTAGGGCTATTTGAGAGTCATCGTTTGACAATTAGCTCTTTAGTTGCATGATACATTTTTATAATTTAATTTATTTTTCAGATTATAATACATTCTTTAGATCTCTGTTTTCTTCTCATATACTCCCACTTTTTCAAATTCACTGTATCCTTTTATACTGATTTTTGTCGAGTGCATATATGTATATTTATATAAATATGTTCTTAAAATTTTAAAGTAACATCTTATTTTGTATAATTTGTATGCATGTTTTCAGGTTCGAACCTTTGGTATTTGATAACTGAACATTTGGTATTAGATAAATAATTGGTTGGGATACTCTTCATTTTTATGACTATTTCTTGACATCTATGTTTTGTTTTGTTTTTTAATTTCCTTGAGTAGGGTTGAGGTTTCATGGGGTTTAACCATCCAACTCAGCAGTTTGTGTTTAGGCATTCATATTGATCAGACTTTATTGTTATAACTTCTGAATCAGTGTAAATATCCATGATGCTCTGCCTCTTATAATCTTTAGACAACCTCTTCACAATAGTCCCCAAGTCTTGGGTGAAAACATACATATATTGCTATGCCCAGTTTCAACTGGGTTGTTTTGTTCCTTGATATCTAATTTTTGAGTTCTTTGTGTAATATAGATATAATTATTGGTAACTGCTCAGTTTATTCCATTCTGTGGGCTGCCTCTTCATTTGAATAATATTGTTTTTTTTCCTTTGTTGTTGTTGTTGTTGTTTTGGTTTTTCGGGATTTTTGCTGCACAAATTCTTTTTAGTTTCATGGCATTGAATTTATTAATTGTTAATCTAAATGCCTTTGTCATTTATACCAGCTGAGAAAAAAATTTCCCAATGAATTCAACCATAGCTCTTACTTAACATTTGATCAGATTCAGGGTATTTGGTCATGATATGTAATCATTTTTGTTTTGTTTTTGTTTGTTTGTTTGTTTTTATTTACTTTAGATTTGAAGTTTTTTTTCTTTTAATTTCCTTGATTTCTTCCTTGAACCAACTTTTATTTAGTAGTGCGCTGTTTGTCTTCATGAGCTTCTGTATTTTCTGTAGTTTTGATTGCTGTTCGTATCCAGCTTTAACCTTTTCTGCTTAGATAGAATGGAGGAAGTTATTTCAATTCACCTATAGTTCCAGAGACTTGATTTCTGTACATTTTAAAATAAAAAATTATTAGCTACTTGAAATCTCTATTTTCTCTGTTCTTCTTAAGATAATTATATGAATTTTGCAGACAGAGCTTAAAATATATGTACTCTCCACATGGGTAAAAATGTTCATAGTTTATCTTTTAAAACAGTTTTTGAATTATAGAACTTACACATATATGCTAGATGCAAATACAATAAAAACTTTCACAATCTGAGTAAAATATTTTATGTGCAGTGATGGAGAACTGATGTTTTTGTTGTTGTTTGAAATTACAAGTAAATGTGATCACTTGAGGCTTCCAATTCTGCATGGAGAGATCTTGGAAATCATCTCTCTAACATGCTGAACTAAATGAAACATTAACAAGTTTCCTTACATCTGTCAAAAATTGCAATTACCGCGAAAAATGGTCCCACAGAAATTGAAGGACAGGCAATTACAGAAAACCACAGCTTTCCAGAACAGAAATAAACAGGAGAAACTTCTGTAGGATCAGCACAGCCCAGGGCAACTTTGAACATGGATCTAGGAATTGCTCTAGGCTCAGTGAGAAACAGTGTGAAAATGGAAATCAAGATAACAGCTTTACTTAATGAGGGTCTTATACTTTAGTGACAGTTACTTCTAGGAGCCAGGTATGCATCACAGAAAAAGTCAGAGAAAAGCCCTCAGTATGTCTACAGGAGAGGTAGAAAGTATCCTTTTGAAAATGCTACATTGTGTTATAATTTTGGTTGTGAGCCTAGCTTTTAATGGATGAGCCCTCTTTCCTGTCCAAAATGCCATGTTACTTAATTATTGTTAGAAACCCTTCCCTTATAAGATACTATCCTACCACTGTTTAACATGCATTGTGTTTATCTATATACGTTACTTGGAAAAAGAAAAATATCCTATTCCATCTCCCTGCTTTCATTCCATGTCATCCATTGTGGGAATATTGGTGAAATGCAACAAAATTCCTCTGGTAACCACTTGTGAAATTCTCACTCCTCTGACATAAAATCTCTGTAAGAGTGATATCTTATCACAGGAATAGAATATAATTTCCACTGAAACTAACCAGAACACACTAAAACTGTGTTCACTACAGTCAGTTTTTTTTTTTTCTAGATCATTATATATAGTCTTCAACTGTTTAATGAGTGGGAAAGTAGACAGCTTTGAGACACTGAGTAAGTTTTGGGATCTTCATCTGATCTGGTAAATATCCACAAGGTAATTAAAACAATCATGAATAATAGATTATGGAGTGATATCAGGGAATGCTAGGCAATAGAAATATGGTGAAGAGTAAGAAGTAATAGAATTAGTAATCTCATAAATATAATTGAAATTGTGAAGGGAAATTGGAAGTTAATTACAGAAATGCTTAAAATATAATTATATAAAACTCTTGCTTTCTTGCTCATGCTCTGTTCTCTTACTCTTTATCCTCTTTCCCCATTTCCCTCTCCCTACCCCTTCACCTGCCTTTCAATTCCCCTCCCCATGTCCTGAATAAACTCAATTCTACACTAAAAATAAACAAGCAACAACAACAACAAAAATGTTGCATTTTAAGAAATTAGGGGAACTCAGCAGACAGTTCCATGGTCCCCAGAGGACTCTCCATGCCACAGGTTCCCTAACACACCAAGGATAATAGGATCACTGAGGAGAGTCAACCATCAGAGAAGGCTCTGACCCCAGAACTCAGTTGAGATAGCCATCTTGTATCCTGGATCTATCAGTGACCAGACCACATTGGAGAGTGCACAGGCCACAGAAACAACAGACCTTCTTGGACAGGGTCACTTTGGGCCTTAATCCACAGCCAGGAGAAATCTGAGACCTAGACCGCTGGGCACCTTCCCTGCCAGAAGAGAGTCTGCCTCCAGGGAGGACTCTGACACTAGGACTCGGGTGAGAGCACCATCTTATATCCCAGGTCTCTCAGAGACCAGACTTCACAGAAGAACACATGGGCCACAGAACCAACAGAGCTTCTTCAACAGGGTCCCTTTGAGCCTTCATCCTAGGCTAGGAGGCAGAGCTGAGCAACAGACCTCTGGGCACCTTCCCTGCAAGAGGAGAGCTTGCTCTTGCCCTCAGAGAGTGCTCTGACCACTGGGATTCAAGAGAGTTGAACTCCAAGGAATACTTACAGAGGCTATCACAATCACAGGAGGAACAATCTCCAACCAGAGAAACCAAGAACTTCTAACACCAGAGATTGCCAGAGGGCAAAGGGCAAACGTAAGAATCTTACTAACAGAAACCAAGACCACTCAGCATCATCAGAACCCAGTATCCCACAGCAAGTCCTGGATACACCAACACATCTGTAAAGCAAAATTCAGATTTAAAATCATATCTCATGATGCTGGTAGAGGATTTTAAGAATGGCATTAATAACTCACTTAAAGAAATACAGGAGAACACAGCTAAACAGGTGGAAGTTCTTAAAGAGGAAGCACAAAAACCCCTAAAGAATTAAAGGACAACACAACCAAACAGGTAATGGAATTGAACAAAAGCATCCAAGATCTAAAAATGGAAGTAGAAACTATAAAGAAAACCCAAATGGAGACAATGCTGGAGATAGAAATCCTAGGAAAGAAATCAGGAACCATAGATGCAAGCATCAGCAACAGAATACAAGAGATGGAGGAGAGAATCTCAGGTGCAGAGGATTCCATAGAAAACATGGACACAACAATCAAAGAAAATGCAAAATGCAAAAAGTTCCTAACTCAAAACATTCAGGAAATCCGGGACACAATGAGAAGACCAAACTTAAGAATAATAGGTATAAATGAGAATGAAGGTTTTCAAATTAAAGGGTCAGCAAATATCTTCCACAAAATTATAGAAGAAACCTTCCTTAACCTAAAGAAAGAGATGCCCATGAACATACAAGAAGCCTACAGAACTCCAAATAGACTGGACCAGAAAAGAAATTCCTCCAAACACATAATAATCAGAACAACAAATGCACTAAATAAAGACAGAATAGTAAAAGCTATAAGGGATAAAAGCTCAAGTAACATATAAAGTCAGGCCTATCAGAATTACACCAGACTTCTCACCAGAGACTATGAAAGCCAGAGGATCCTGGACAGACTTTATACAGACACTAAGAGAAAACAAATGCCAGCCCAGGCTACTATAAGCAGCAAAACTCTCAATTACCATAGATAGCAAAATCAAAGTATTCCATGACAAAACCAAATACACACAATATCTTTCCATGAATCAAGCCCTTCAAAGGATAATACAGGAAAAACTCCAATAGAAGGAAGGAAACTATGCCCTAGAAAAAGCAAGAAAGTAGTCCTTCAACAAACCTAAAGGAATATAGTCACAAGAACAGAAATCAAACTCTAACAACAAAAATAACAGAAAGCAACACATACTTTTCCTTAATATCTATTAATGTCAATGGAATCAATTCTGCAATAAAAAGATATAAACTAACAGACAGGCTACATAAACAGGACCCAACATTTTGCTGCATAGAGGAAACCCACCTCAGGGGCAAAGTCAGACACTACCTCAGAGTCAAAGGTTGGAAAATAATTTTCCAAGAAAGAAGTCCTAAGAAACAAGATTGAGTAGCCATTTTAATATCGAATAAAATCGACCTACAACCCAAAAGTTATAAAATAGAGACAAGAAGGGGCATGTTTTACTTAACAAAGGTAAAATCTTCCAAGATGAACTCTCAATTCTGAATATCTATGCTCCAAATGCAAAGGCATCAACATTAATTAAAGAAACTATAGTAAAGCTCAAAGCACAAATTGCACATCACATAATAATAGTTGGAAACTTTAACACCCTACTCTCATCAATGGACAGATCCTGGAAACAGAAACTAAACAGAGACACGTGGAAACTAACAGAAGTTATGAAACAAATGGATTTAACAGATATCTACAGAACATTTTATCCTAAAACAAAAGGATTTACCTTCTTCTCAGTACCTCATGGTACCTTCTCCAAAGCTGACCATATAATTGGTCACAAAATAGTCTTCAACAGATACAAAAATATTGAAATTTTCTGATGCAACCTATGATATCACCACCAATTTAGACTGATGTTTAATAACAACATAATAATAGAGAGCCAATATTGACATGGAAGATGAAGAACACTCTACTCAATGATAACTTGAGAATCTCAGGTAGATAGACTCTTAGCCAGACTAACTAGAACGCTCAGGGACAGTATTCTAATTAACAAAATCAGAAATGTAAAGGGAGACATAAGAACAGAACCTGAGGAAATCCAAAAGAATCATCAGATCCTACTACAAAAGGCTATACTCAACAAAACTGGAAAACCTGGACAAAATGGTCAATTTTCTAGACAGATACCAGGTACCAAAGTTAAATCAGGATGAGATTAACAATCTCAACAGTCCCATATCCTCTAAAGTATTAGAAGCATTCATTAATCATCTCCCAACCAAAAAAAAAAAAAAAAAAAAAAAAAAAAAAAGCCCAGGACCAGATGGGTTTAGTGCAGAGTTCTATCAGACCTTCAAAGAAGACCTAATTCCACTTCTCCTCAAACTACTCCACAAAATATAAGCAGATGTTACTATACCCAATTCATTCTATGAAGCCACGATTACTCTGATACTTAAACCACATAAAGACCCAACAAGAAAGAGAATTTCAGACTAATTTCCATTATGAACATCAATGCGAAAACACTCAATAAAATCCTTGCAATCCGACTCCAAGAACATATCAAAACGATCATCCTTCATGATCAAGTAAGCTTCATCCCAGAAATGCAGTGAAAGTATATTATACAGAAATCCATAAACGTAATCCACTATATAAACAAAGTTAAAAACAAAATACACATGATCATCTCATTAGATGCTGAGAAAGCATTTGACATAATCCAACACCCATTCATGATAAAAGTCTTGGAAAGATCAGGAATTCAAGGCCCATACCTAAACATAATGAAAGCAATTTTTAGCAAACCAGTAGCCAACATCAAATTAAATAGAGAGAAACTTAAAATAATCCCACTAAAATCAGGGACTAGACAAGGCTGACTGCTTTCTCTCTACCTATTCAATATAGTTATTGAATTCATAGCCAGAGTAATTAGAAAATAAAAGTAGATCAAGGGGCTACAAATAAGAAAGAAAGAAGTCAAAATATCATTATTTGCAGATGATATGATAATATATATTTAAATGACCCTAAAAATTCCACCCAAGAACTCCTAAACCTGATAACAGCTTCAATTCAGTAGCTTGATATAAAGTTAACTCAAAAAAAATCAGTAGCCTTTCTCTACACAATTGATAAATAGGCTGAGAAAGAAATTAGGGAAACAACACCCTTCAGAATAGTTACAAATGATATAAAATATCTTGGTGTTACTCAAACTAAAGAAGTGAAATATATGTATGATTAGAACTTCAAGTCTCTGAAGAAAGAAATCCTGAAAAATCTCAGAAGACTAAAAGATCTCATATACTCATGGATTGGCAGGATTACTATAGTCAAAATGGCTATCTTGCTGAAAGCAAGATTCAATGTAATCCCCATCAAAATTACAACTCAATTCTCCACAAAGTTAGAAAGGGCAATTTGCAAATTCATCTGGAATAACAAAAACCTAGGATAGCAAAAACTATTCTCAAAAATAAAAGAACCTCTGATGAAATCACCATGCCTGACCTCAAGCTGTACTACAGAGCAATTGTGATAAAAACTTCATGGTACTGCTACAGCAACAGACAGGTAGATCAATGGAATAGAATTGAAGACCCAGAAATGAACCCACACACCTATGGTCATTTGATCTTTGACAAGGGAGGTAAAATCATCCAGTGGAAAAAATATAGCATTTTCAACAAATGGTGCTGCCTCAACTGGTGGTTTTCATGTAGAATAATGCTAATTGATCCATTCTTATCTCCTTGTACAAAGTTCAATTATAAGAGGATCAAGGAACTCCACATAAAACCAGAGACACTGAAACTTATAGAGGAGAAAGTGGGGAAAAGCCTTGTAGACAGAGGCACAGGGGGAATTTCCTGAATAGAACAGCAATGGCTGGTGCTGTAAGATCGAGAATTGACAAATAGGACTTCATAAAATTGCAAAGTTTCTGTGAGGCAAAAGACACTGTCAATAATACAAAAAAGCTCCTTTCTTCTATCTCAGCTCAGAACTTTGTCTCTGTAATTCCTTCCATGGGTAATTTGTTCCCCATTCTAAGAAGGAGCAAAGTATCCACACTTTGGTCTTCCTTCTTCTTGAGTTTCATGTGTTTTGCAAATTGTATCTTGGATATTCTAAGTTTCTCATCTAATATCTGCTTATCAATGCGTGCATATCATATATGTTCTTTTGTGATTGAGTTACCTCACTCAGGATGATATCCTCCAGATCTATCCATTTGCCTAAGACATTCATTAATTAATTGTTTTCAATTGCTGGGTAGTACTCCATTGTATAAATATACCACATTTTCAGTATTCATTCCTCTGTTGAGTGACATCTGAGTTCTTTCCAGCTTCGGGCTATTATAAATAATGCTGCTATGAACATAGTAGAGAATGTGTCCTTATTACAAATTGGAACATCTTCTGGATATATGCCCAGGAGAGAAATTGCTGGATCTTCTGGTAGAACTATGTCCAATTTTCTGAGGAAACACCAGACTGATTTCTTGAATGGTTGTACCATCCAGAACTGCCCCACCCAGGAATCCATCACATAAACAACCACCAAACCCAGACACTATTGCATATTCCAGCAAGATTTTGCTGACATGACCATGATATAGCTCTCTCTTGTGAGGCTATGCCATTGCAAGGTAAATACAGTAGCCAATGCTCACAATCATCTATTGGATGGATGCAAATTCATCTGGAATAACAAAAACCTAGGATAGCAAAAATTATTCTCAAAAATAAAAGAACCTCTGATGAAATCACCATGCCTGACCTCAAGCTGTACTACAGAGCAATTGTGATAAAAACTGCATGGTACTGCTACAGCAACAGATAGGTAGATCAATGGAATAGAATTGAAGACCTAGAAATGGACCCACACACCTATGGTCATTTGGGCTCCTAATGAAGGAGCTAGATAAAGTACCCAAGGAGCTAAAGGGGTCTGCAACCCTATAGGAGGAACAACAATATGAACTAACCAGTACCCCCCAGAGCTGTGTCTCTAGTTGCATATGTAGCAGAGGATGTCCTATTAGGCCATCAATGGGAGGAGAGGTCCTTGGTCTTGTGAAGATCATATGCCCCAGTATAGGGTAATGCCAGGGCCAGGAAACAGGAGTGGGTGGGCTGAGGAGCAGGGTGGGGTAAGGGTAGAGGTGTCTTTAGGGATAACATTTGAAATGTAGATGAAGAAAATATCTTAAAAAAGAAATTAGGAAAATAAATATAAAGCAAAATTAAAATTATCAAATAGAATCTATGAAGATTAAACGGAAGGAAATGGCAGACACTAAAAAGTACAATGAAAGATTAATGAAGTGAAGACACACTTTTTAAAAGAAAAGAGACAAATCCTTATCTATATTATAAAGGCAGATGGAACATTCTAATAGAGTAAGAAGTGAGAAGACACTATTACTCCTCAGAGCATAGACACACAACATATTAGTGATTATTACTAACCTCTCTAAGCTAAAATAATTGATATTGTAAAGACAGGTGACTACTTTGATAGAATTAAATTTAAAAGACTGAATATTTAACAAATAGCTGAGAACAAACTCTTAAAAGTGACAAGATTGACCTAGTATCAAGACTTGACCTCTTTGCTCAAGTCAAAGCCCCTGGCCATGTACACCACTACTGCTTAGTTCTACCACATATTGACTTTAGAAGCAATACCACTTCTCATTACTTAGCCCTTTATATAGAAGAGTAGGAGATTCTAACAAATATACTATACTGGGATTGGTGATTCTTATTGCACAATCAAATAGACATACTACAGTGGGTTGAAAAATAGAAAACTTGAAGAAAATCACCAAATGATTGTACAGTAGAGCAAATGAGTGAATTTACATGTAGTTAAAATAACAACAAACTCCACTTGATACATGCATTAATGTATCAAATAGTTATTGGTCATAAAGACATTTCTTATATGGGTAATGTGACTCAATATTTTATAATCAGTTTTTTTTTTTTTTTGTGTACACAGTAAGATCAGTAACAAATTTCCATCAAAGTTAGCATCCTGAGGTATGGCATAATGAAACCAAATCTCCTGTAAATATGGAAAAATATCTTCAAATATTTTATCATGTGATAAAAAAAATGAAGTTCACTCTAACAGGAGGCTAAATGAGCCAAATGATATTTTAAAGAGGGCAACTATGTGAATACATATAAAATACAATTATTCATAGGTTAATATATTTGTTCACATAAAGTACTATACTTAAATTTTATTATTTTATCTTTAAAAATATTAGACTGATTAAATATCTGTATAAAAGAGTAACCACATATCTGCTTCCTAAACAATTAAAAATTTAGAAATGTATATTGATATAAACACACACAATATTAACAAACAGAGATATATTACCATCAATGTATTTATCTTTTCTCCTATGTACTTATTTAAAAGAAAAGAGAAGTCAGCTAGAGATGTTCTAAGTCCACATAGATGAAGCCAATGTATAGAAATATGTATAAACTTCCTTCTACCCAGTCATCAAAAATTGTAAATTATCAAAATAATTCATTCATTTTCTTTGTTCTCTTTTAAATTCTGATTATTGTGTTTGTTTGTATGTTTGGTTGGTTGGTTGTTTTCTAAGGAGAGACAGATCGGAAGGTTGTGGACTGAGGTAGAGGAGGGAGGAAGGACTAAGAAATACTGGGGCAGTGAAAGCATAGTCAGAGTATAATGTAGGCAAAAGTATTGTCAATAAAAATTCTGAAGATTTGCAAAGTGGAATGATACTTTCACTTTGCTGCTTTAATTTTATTGAAGACTGAGGCTATCATTTCCCTCAAACACACCATGTGCATTGATAGAGTCATTACTATAGTAGGATGGTCAGTGAGTAATCTTTGGACTCTCTTCTGATTAAATTTCACTTGAATAGGCTGGAGAGATAGATAGTCTAGTGGTTGAGAGAACACACTTATCTTCTAAACCTGAAGGTTGAGATTCACACATTCAGAACACAATGGAAACTGGGAAGTCATGGTGGCTTCCCTGTCATTCTAGTGCTTCTGAAATGGAGACAAGGGATCTCACAAAATGCTGGACAAACAGCACAGCCAAATCGTCGGGCTTAGTGTTCATCGAGGAAGACTGCTTCTCAATTAAAATGTGAAGTGATCAAGAAACACACCAGAAGCTAACCTCTGGCCTCAGCATTCACTCTGCTCATTCTAGCACATACATTTGAACATTCCTATGCACTTGTGTGCAGACTACATACATAAAAACAACTGAAAATTTAAAAAAACACAAATATGTGAGAAATTCAAGTAGTTAACAACTATTTATTCCTTTAGTATTGCTACTAGCAATACAAAGCTTAAGCAATTAGTATATTCTTGGAATTTTTTAAAGTAATAATATTTAGATATAAGAAAGCTTAGTGATTTAACAAGAATTTTACTCTTTCTTAAGAAGCATTATTAAATCTATATTATGATCCTAATGAGATATATTTTAGAGTGCTAAGGAAATGTAACAGGATTTAAACCTAACAAAATTTTTAAAGTGCATCCATTAATAATATCTTAGAAAAACATATACCAAATCTTCTGTGGTGAATCCTTCTGCAAACAGACTCAGGTACTATGACCTCACTATATATAATCTAACCTATACCTATACATATGCCTATATTTATGCATATATCTATATATATTCACCTATCTATATGTAATTTATATCTACATTTACCTCAATTTCTTCATTTATCTCTCTATTCTTTCTATCGTCTGTCTTTATTTCTATTTTCTATCTCTCTCTATCTATATTCTATCTACATTATTTCTCTTTGTGGAATAATTCATCCATTTCTGCTCTAAGCTACCACTTTTATGTTAATCTGCACTTTGTTATGTGCACACACATGGTGAGTTATGCTTCTCATTCTGATTCAGGTCTAGATCTAGTTCAGGTGTAGCTCTATCTAGGACTTGTAGTTTTAGTGTTGGAAACAGTAAAGAAAGATCAGGAGTTGTGATGAAGATCAGATAACAAATTGTCATATTTCATGTGATTTCATAGTATATAGCCCAGTTATATTTGTAGTAGGTTTTACAGACTAGATCTTGTTAATGAAATGGCATTTCAGGTCTCAGGATAATAATTTTCACTGTCATGGAGGAAAACTACTTCAATATTAGTGAACCACATATTATTGAGTTGGGTATCATTTACAAAACTGATTATGTTTCCCTTCTAGTCTAGATATAGCATTGCTTTTGCTCACACAAATTCATGTTTTTTAGGAATATGGAAATGAAACACTATGGTCAGGATAATTATAAATGTTTGCATATTTAAAGTATGTTTTTTTGAATTTTTAAATTATTTTAGTTTTACTTTTGAAATTGAAATTTTAAATCTTTCATGATTGATCACATAAAGCAGCATTAAAGAATCAGAAAATTCTTTATCATAGTAAAAATAGTAGAAACTCATCACATTCACCAAATGTGTAATTTAATCTTCTTTCAGAGAAAATGCCACTGAACAAAACTATTGAAATCTGTCTCACCTCTAGACAGTGTGGCTGTCTTAAAGAGTGGACACTTCATTGATAAAATTATGACCATATATGAACTGTTAAAAATATGCTTATGACAAATCAGAGAGTAAAAATGCTCTATAAAAAAAGTGATTGGATTTGCCCTATATTTACAACTAAAGGAAACCATTCTTTAAGACTTTTTCTATTTCTAAACTTTTGGACAAAGTTCCAAACACAGTAATCACCACTCTTGTTTTAAATCCTTTATTCAGTTTCCTTCCTGAGTATCCTTTCCTGCTGGAAATCATGCAACTCTCCATAGTGATGGCTGATACACTTCAACATCGACTTATCCAATCTGTATTCTACACAACACAAAGAATGAACAGTGTAGCAAACTTGAGTAATTATAATGTATCTTCTACTTTAACAAAACATATTAAACATTGTGGTATGGGTTGATTTTAAAAGTGAGGATATAAATACACGGGCAAGTGGGCCATTGGTTATTAACCATATAATTTTGCAGTAAACACAAAACTATTTAAAAATAATTAAATCTTTAGGGGGAAACTTCTTTGTTTAGGATCACCATTCCCACTGGTCATGCCCTAGTTTCAGAGCATGCTTATCTTTCAGAATTCACAGTTCATATTTGGCTTTGATCTTTGAGGACTGAACTCCCCCTGCTGATAAGCTATATTTTAAAATCATCTAATATTTTATTAACTTTATAGCTAAAGGGGTTTTACAATATAAGAAACTTCTTGTTTTTAAATAATGGAATTTCCAAGTATTTTATTTATAGATTATCATTTTGGACCTTGGCAGGGTGCTTTGCTTCTCAGCAGAGGAATGTCAATCAATTTTAATCCCAGTATTAACAGAATGATATACCTAGTATAGATGGAATCTGTTCAGACTTTGGTATAACCACTTAGAGACAATATACTTTTTCTCACTTTTCTTTCGAAGTTGAGTCTTTGTTGTTAAGCAAGTAGAGGTGATTAAACATTTAAGGCACACTCATAGAAAAAAAAGTGCAACCGATTGAGTTATGTTTCTTCAAAGCCCATGTCCATCTAGTTCTGAGATGGGACTTATATTTAGCCAGAATCTTTGAAGCTGTAATGAAGATAAGATGATAGCTCATTCTGAAATAGCGGAAGTATTAAACCTAATTATAGTATTATTTTTAATTAACAGGGGAAAAATATGCTCAGAAACAATAAGAGTAAGACGTTGCCACAATGCAGGGAGATATCAGTTATTCTGCCATGAACAAAAGAAAGTCAGTATTCCCAGAACTGGAATAAATAGGGAAGCTTCCTCCTTGAAAACTTTGTAGTTCATGGTTCTGCTGACTCCAGGATATTTGGTTTCCAGCGTTCAAAACCAACAGAGGATATGTTTTATCACATTTATTTACTGGGTGTTTTAATCTGGCATTACAACCTTTGAAAGTATCTCAGACTGTAAGGAAAGACAATATATATTCGTGGTCACTTAATGCCTTCATAGACAATATCTTTTCATTGATGTGGTTCTAAACTCATAGCAACATCAAGGATGAATATTTATTTTAGCTAACAGTGTAAAAGGAGGCATGCCAGTAAGTTTGAGGTGGCTGGTAATGTTGTGGTCTAAGTTTAGTGGTGCGGAAAGATAGATGCTCCAGCTAAACTTGCTTTTTCCTTTGCTTCTTCAGTTTACTTTTTAATAAATATTTTCTTCATTTACATTTCAAATGCTATCCCAAAAGTCCCCTATACCCTCCCCCCACCCTGCTCCACAACCCACCCACTCCTGCTTTTTGGCCCTGGCACTCCCCTGTACTGGGACATATAATCTTCCCAAGACCAAGGGCCTCTCCTACCATTGATGGCTGACTAGGCCATCTTCTGCTACATATGCAACTGGAGACCCAAGCTCTGGAGGGTACTGGTTAGTTCATATTGTTGTTCCTCCTATAGGGTTGCAGACCCATTTAGCTCCTTGGGTACTTTCTCTAGGTCCTCTGTTGAGGGTCCTGTGTTCCATCCAATAGATGACTGTGAATGAGCATCCACCTCTGTATTTGCCAGGCATAGTTATATCAGGGTCCTGTCAGCAAAATCTTGCTGGCATATGCAATAGTGTCTGGGTTTGGTGGTTGTTTATGGGATGGATCCAAGAGGAAGGGAAGTGCAGTCTCTGGATTTATTTAATGGTCAAAGCCCATGGATGGATCTACTACATGCAATGTGGTCCTTCCTCTCTCAGTTAAACATTTCTAGAAATCCTCTTAAAGACACATTCAGATATCTCTTAGATGATTCTGGAACTAGTGAATGTGGATTAATCATACCTCAATTAGACACCCCTAAAACTAACTGTTGGAGAAAAATAAACTCCATTAGTATAAACTAGTAGTAGTATAAAGCACATCATAGAGAAAGGGTTTTGTCATTAAATTTCTCTCCTGCTCTTCCTGGACTCAGTAATTGATGACTCCATAATTACATGATATTTTTCCTTATCTGCATATGACTTTCTTGAATTTTAAAGTGAGAATGAATATTATAAATAGAAATAATTGACAGTAAGGAAATGAAAATGGGATATACAACCAGAACATTTGATGGAAATGTGTGAGATGCAGTTTAATGGCTTAATGAGTTTTATTTTTGTAGATTATGAGTATATACTATATGTTATGTATAATAACTAACCATAATAATCATTCTCAGTTATAAAAATGAAGTTTATAAGTCAGCTTCTGACCTGTCTATACCTACTTTACTTTATTTCTTCTGTTTTTATGGAAATAGTTGTAGATTATGAAGATAAATATAATTTCAAACTAGGAAGGGTGTTTGGGAGATGACATTTATGTTGTTTTATTTTCCTTTAAAAATTTTATTTATTCTTCTCTCACACAAAATGTCCTGATAGCATCACCCTCTCCCTCTTCTCCTCTTACTTCTCCTCCCCCACTTCTCTTCTCCCCACCCCGCCCCCCAACAAGTTCCATTTCCCTTCAGAAAACAGCAGGTCTCCCAAGGGTTTTTAACCAAAGAAGGCATACAAGATGCTATAAAACTAGGAACAAACTCTTATATCAAGGCTGGATTAATCAGCTCAATTGGAGTAAAATGGTCCCACAAACAGAAAAAAAAAAAAAAAAGAATCAGAGACACTCCAACTTTCATTAGTAGAAGTTCCACAAGCTAAAGAAACAAAACACATATGCATACTTAGCACAGGCCCATGTAGGCTCTGTGATTTTTCTTCAGTCTCCATAAGCCCCTATGAGTCCTGCCTAGTTGATTTTGTGGGTCATGTTCTGCTGCCCTCTACAACTAATTTCTAATCATACCAATGTAGAAATATAAAATGCTTCTCAAACTCAATGTTTGAAACAAAAATCCTTCTCCCCATCCTCAAACTCGTGTAGAGAAAAAGGACTTTACATTTTCTGTTCCAAGTTATTTTTTATGTCATCACTGATACCTGAATCAATATGTTGGAAGGAGCATGTAGCATAGGGGGACTGTCTACTTGCACATGCAGAGCATTCCTGACAGCATCATCATATTGGCTTGAGTAAGCTCTCTTCTGCTCATATTCTACTCCTAGCTTTCTCACTTCTTTGTAAATTTCTTTTTCATAAAGTCATAGAATTCGTTCAAATATTTTCCACAGCTTTTTACTCATGTCTTTCAATACTTTCTCTTTCAACTATGGTGGGTGCACTGGTTTAAACTCCATTTTATCCACTTTTTCCATGTCCTGGGTAATTTGTTTGGGATCTTTCATCTTCAGAACTGCAGGCTTTACCATGGTGCTGTGTTTTTTGTTCTCTTTCAATTCTCTCTCCCAGTTTCCTTATTATCTTGGTCTGTGAGGTTCACAAACTTCCCACTCTTCGTGAAGGATGTTGATCTTCTTCCCACATTGACAACTTATGTGATCTACATCTTCATTTAATAAAAACAAAGCACACAAAACAACAACAATAACAACAAAAACTCAACACCCCCACCAACAAAACCAACTCTGCAGTCCAGCTAACCCAATAATTGGCAGGAGTTGAATGGGAAGTCCAAGAATCTAGTTGTTGGTCAGTCCCACAAGGTTAAATGTTTCAGCTGGTTATCTGTATATGTTGAAATCACAAAAAAGTAGGTAACAACAGATATGCTACCAAGTAACTGTAAGCAGGTGAACTAGAGAGAATCTTCCTTCTCTAATGTCCTTTTGTAGTTCTCAACCAGAAGGTGTAGTCAAGACTAAAGTTATGTGGCACCATGTCTGGATCTGGAACTTGCTTTATCTCATGCTGATCTTGAACTCAGAGATCTTCTTGCCTCACTATCCTGGGATTAAAAGTGTGTACTACCTTGCCTGAACCTAAGCTTTTCATAGCCACTATGCCTCAAGATCTCCATGACAAAATGCAGGTCTGAAGCCTGTGCCTTCTAACCTCAAGATCTGCATCACAGGTGTACCCTCCATTTCTGGGTTGTAGCTTATTCCAGATGTAGTCAAGAGACAACCAGGAATAGCCAAGGTGAAATAAAACAGGACTGAGGATAGGGAATGATATGTTGAGGCTCCTAACATGCAAAGACCAGCTAGCAGATGACCCCAGCATACTTTCTAAGAAGGGACCTCTGCCTCTGCTTCAAGCACATAACTACCACAGTCTTGAAATCTCTCCTCAAATACCATCTTTAAGGTTAGACAGTTCTAATGATTCTCAACCCAACTCTACCCTTTGAAAATGTCTTTATAAAAATGGTTCAAAAAATGGTTCAATTAAGTTTTTTATCCAAATATTCTTTCTAGCCTGTAACGATTCACTAGGATTGCAAAATTTATTAATAAACTCCTATGGCAATAGCTACACATATGTTTGAATGTGTCAATAGGAGAACACTCCCAGAAGAAAATACAGTCTATATGTGGACAGCACTATCTCACAGCTGAGAGCCCATATTATATATAAAGAGGAGACAATTTTGAAAGCAAACTAGGTGCTTGCATCTGCCCTTTTCACATTTTCTGATAACAAGATGGAGATAAGCTTCTAAATTCCATCAACAGATGTGGCCCTTTTGCAAATCCTTCCCCTCAGTTGTATCTTCTGTACCACAAGCAAAAAAAATTGCTACCTTAAATTGATTCTTATTTGGTATATGGTCACTACGATATTGAAAGAAAAGAGAAATAGAGCAGAACCTTTCTTCTAATGGTATTTCATACCACCTGCCCTGTATCTTTAGTATAAGGTTCACTGATTATGGTAATACATGGATGGATATCTTCTACCCCAACATTTATTACACATTTCCAACTCACTTAAATCAAAACTTGACATGGTTGTCCCCTACATCATAATTTTGATGATTTCTTTTTTCTATCCTGAACTACTTTTTCAAATTCTGGTTCCATATATTCCTTTCATGGTCAATAATAGGCTATTCAAATTGGTCTTCTTAGTCCATTAAATGACAAAACTACCTTCTTTTATGACTCACTGGATTTCTTTTCTTTTCTTTTCTTTTCTTTTCTTTTCTTTTCTTTTCTTTTCTTTTTCTTCTTCTGTTATTCCTGCATAGATTCCATCTACCAGAAAAGCCATTATTGGTAATCTCACCTGATATATCTTCTCCATTTTCTCTTTCACACAGTTTTATGTTGCTCATTCTGAATATTATGACATCCTTAACAACAGGACTTGTTTTATTTATTCCTTTGTTGTGCTTGGAATTCATGCCTCCAAGCATGTTAGAGAAGTCTTCTCCCCATAAGCTATGCTCCCAACTCAAACTGAATGTTTTACAACTAATAAATCATTGAAAAATTTTGTTTATTTATTTTTCACATGGGAAGTAATTCAGCCCTCAAATAAGGCAATGTGGGGAGCAGAATTTAGATATAAGGAAAGCTGTGAACTGGAATCATAAATAACTGGCATTGTGATATATAAATAGCAGTTACAGAGAAAGAATCCCAGACAAATTGTAAAAACTTCCTATGTGTTTGTTTTAGAGAATAATTCCTGTCCCCCAAATAACACCTAGGAATATGAGTTAAGGATATCTGCAATGATGGAAATGGGGCAAGAAGCATCTATGAAATACTGTGTTTCTGAGAAAGAGTTAACATATTTACAAAGTACTTTCTCTTTCAAAATAACTGAAATATCTACTACAAGTGAATGGGGAATTGCACACAAATAAATGTATCCTTGGCTTCAAACACATCAGTATGCTTTAGCATAAATGCCTTAACAATTCTGTCAATAAAACACTGCATTTTTTTGTAGTAAGTGGCCAAATTATTTTTTTAACGCACAGGATAAAAATCATCTTTAACACAAAGAATATTCAGCTAAGAGGAGAATGAAGTGTGTAAGTTGACAGGTCTTTCAGGTACCATGGAAGTAATTGACAATTCAACTTTGCCTGCAGACCATTCAGTTCATTAACTCACACTGTACAACTGGATGACAACTACCTAAAAGTTGAGAGCAACTTCAAGTCACTCATGCATATGAATACAATTGCACATAGCACTTCAGGACAAAAATATTACAGTAGAAAAGGTGCTAAAATCTATATAAAATCTGTAGTGAAGTTAGGATCATATGAAAATTAATTCCTAAGACTTGACAAATGAGCCAAGTAAGGGAGAATGTAATGTTAAGTTTGTAGAATAGCCTGTAATGTATTCTCAACTTTTAAGAAACACTACAAAATTAATATCAACATTTTCAAAAGTGTTGTCTTTAATATTTTCTCATTCACATAAACACACCACACACACACACACACACACACACACACACAAACACACATACACACACACATATATCAATGAAATTTTTTAAGATATAAATTTTAATTAAGGTTTAAGCATTATAAATTGGTGATGCTAAGATTATTTTTAAAATTATCTGTGTGACTGCTAGAACTAATAGACATAATCAATCACCTATGAGCCTTTGATATTGGATATTTTATTGTTTGTTTAGTTTTTTGTCTACAATTATTTTTACACAATATATTTTTACTAAAATTTTTCCTTTCCTCAAGCCCTCCTATTTCTTCATATATACCAACACAAGCAAAAGAAAGACAACAACACCAGTAACAACATCAAAGACCCAAAATATAAATCAAAGCAGGTAAGCTAAAAATAAAACGAAGAAGACAAAATATGCCACCTATCCAAAACAAAGCAAAAAGGCATACAATAAAACATGGAGTCTATTTTGGGTTTGACCACTACTCTCGACCACTAAGGCTACTGTTGATTTACCAGTGACATTCCACTGGGAGAAATGACTTTTTCCCTTTCCAGCAGGTTTCATAGAGCTGAGCATCGATCATCCACTTCAGAGAAGCTTCTTTCAGTAGATGATAATGTAGACTCTCGTAGAAAAGTAACTGCAGCTTGTGCAGAATTTGAAAGATTTTGGGAGTTCAGCCCTACTTGGATAGTAACACCATTGTGACATTCAAAATAAAATAAAACCTACCGATATCAAGATGAGGTTTTTCTAAACCTCACCTTCATACATTGTTAGTTATAACTACCAAAAAAAATTAGATTACTGGATGAGGGATTCAACTGTCAAAATATTGTTTCTGGGTTCTCTATGAATAAATATTAATTTAAAATAAAACATATAGCCAGTCCAATGTGTTTCTGGCTATTCTTGTCTATGCATCATCATTGGCCTTTGTTGCAGCCCTGGTTCTGAACACATGTAAATTATATCACACACATGATCAGGCCACCATATCACAGTTAATTTTGGCTATAACACTGAATACAGGGTCATCACTAGTGTAAGGTAAGTGAGAGGTTTTATGCTACAGAAGGAATGGTTTCACATTTCTAAATACATGGTAGTAGTTTACACAAAATGTGGGGTTACAATAATTTTCAATTTTCATTTTTATCTGTTTCAAACAGTATATCAATTGGATTCCCTTTTATTTAAATATATGATATTAAAATACAAAAATTCAGCAAATGAATTTTGGCTCTAAATTAGAACAGATTTTTTTGACAGATTACTAAACATACTTCTCATATTTTGTACCATGTATTTATGAAAACTGGCACCACAGCACTGACAATTATTAAATCAAAATATCAACTCCTTGAAAAGCTTTGAAGGCATTCTACTCACTGCTATATCAAATATTTGGACAACTTTGGAATCTTTAAAAAGTAAGCAAGTAAATCAATCGCCTGAGCATGCAAAGTTTATCCTATTTAACAATGAAGAACAATATATTCATATGAATATTGTTTTAAAATAATTTTTTATAATTCTCTGAGAGGAGTGGTAAATTTGTATAGTTTTATAGGTCTATATACAAGAAGTTGCACAAATATGTCTCAGGTGAAAAGAAGTTAAAAGTGAAAAGCTCTAACAATGACTTTTTCTAGAATAATCACCTGAAAGCCTTGCTGGTAAAGGAAATAGGGAGTTTCACATTTACAAATTGTGTGGCTACTTTAATGTCCCAGTGCAAAGTCCACTTTGAACCTTGCTTGAAGGCTTTGTTCCTTTATATTTGTCAAAAGATGTTCCAGTGGAAAATTTAGCCCGATACTTGAATGCTATTTGTAAATAATAGTCTAATCGGATCATCAATTTTAAATAACCCTCAATGAAATTTGTAAACATAATTTTGGGTATATATGTTGCATATCTAGACACATGAGAAAACTTGGAAGGGTTTGGACAGAAGCCATGAAGGTGCTTTCGGAAAGGGTTTAAAGAGTAATTTTATTTTCTGGTGTTTAAAGCAGGAGCTGTACACTTACTTAAACCATAGAGTGTTTCAGTTATGCAAGATATATATGGTATACACATTTTTCTTTCATCACATTTATATGTAACAGAATTATATAATAAGCTTTAAATTTTAATAGTCTACACTTCATGTTCCATTATTTTAGCCATGCATTTTGAAAATAAACTATGAAATGGGTATTAGGATTGACAATGTTTTTCCCTAATGATTAGATGTTATTAATGATGTCCAACATAAACATTTGTCAAGGAGTATATATAAACATTATTTTGCGGAAATAATCAAAACAAGTAAATATGTAAATATGTGCTTAGATAAATTTGCATCTCATTTTATATCACCTGTGGTAGAGTTACAAGTAGTCTGCATAGTACTTATAAAACCTGAACACAAATCACTTTTTACTTGAACTTCTTAAAGTCTCCAAACATCCCTAAACCATCGTTTTATCTTGATCTAGTAGTGGAAATAGGCTGCTCCATTGCATACACTAGCAAGATTTTACTGAAAGGACCCAGATGTAGCTGTCTCTTGTGAGACTATGCCGGGGCCTAGCAAACACAGAAGTGGATGCTCACAGTCAGCTATTGGATGGATCACAGGGCTCCCAATGGAGGAGCTAGAGAAAGTACCCAAGGAGCTAAAGGGATCTTCAACCCTATAGGTGGAACAACATTATTAACTAACCAGTACCCCTGAGCTCTTGACTCTAGCTGCATATGTATCAAAAGATGGCCTAGTCGGCCATCACTGGAAAGAGAGGCCCATTGGACACGCAGACTTTGTGTGCCCTGGTACAGGGGAACGCCAGGGCCAAAGGGGGGGAGTGGGTGGGTAGGGGAGTGGGGGTGGGTGGGTAAGGGGGACTTTTGGTATAGCATTGGAAATGTAAATGAGCTAAATACCTAATTAAAAAAAAAAGAAAAAAAAAAGTTATGTCACTTCTCACAAAATTAGTTTTTCTATTTACCTTTTGGAATAAGAATACCAGCATCAACAATCATGTATCCCTTTCTGATCATGGCATAATATCTCACGTCTAGTAAGAATCTATCGCAGAGGCAGAATTTTATATTCATAAACCCTATTATGTTTTCATTTCAAATTTTAGGTTACATTTTTAGAAAAATCCTAGTCCCAGCTAAAAATAGACTTTGCCTGAAGATGAACTTTAATAGTAATTCATTTTCAGCAAGACAGTTTTATTTTGAGATAATGAGTTTCATTGTGTGTATGAATATAACATACTTTGATCACATCCTCTCTAACTGCACCCACTTATACTGTCCTTCCCTTCATGGGTCTTATTGCTTCATAATAACTTCCTCTGAAAACTTTCTTGTCTGCCTTTAGGATTTCAAAATGAGAGAAAGCATACATTGCTGTATTCCAATATCATAATATTTTCTTAATCAAAATCTGTAGTTCTATATATTTTCACATGTGTGAGACACTCTTGTTCTTCTAGTCACTAAATCATATTTGGTTATGTAAAGTGTGCCAGGATTTTAGGCAGGTTAGCCTTTGATAAGTACCAAATTTGATTTCTAGCTTAGGTACTACTAATAGTACAATGGTCAGAATGGATATAAAGGGATTTCTGTTGTATGTTAACTAATTCTTTCTGGTTTATAAGTTGGCACTTGCATTTTTCTAGGCCTTCATTAACATTTCTTAATTTTGACTTTATAACTTGGTTTTGCTTGCATTTCTTGTGGATCATAGCCACTCTTACTTATAAAAGATAATAAATCAACTTACTTTTTATTTGTACTTACATTCTAGCTTACATATTGAAAACTTTCTCATGTATATTAGTCATTTTCTTATTGAACATAGATCTCTGCTGGTGTTTACTTGTTTATTTAATTATTGGATCACTTGTTATGTTGTTGTTTGTCTTTCTTTTCTGATAAATTCTGTGTATTAATCCTCTAGGGAAAGAGCATGCTTCAAAGACTTTCCTCTGTTTTCTAGGACATTTCTTTCAACTTCTGTTTCCTTTCCTAACAGATACCTCTTAGTTTTATGGAGACAAGTTGTTCTATCGTTCTGCTTTTTCTCTAACACTTGAAATCCTATTCTCTAAACTGCCTTGTTTCCATGTTCCCATTCAGTACTTTCCCAGTTTCAGTCTTCACTTAAGATAATCAATCATTGATCCATTTTGAGTTGCGTTTTGAATGAGGATAGTAATCTAGTGTATGTCCTCTACACCACAACTCTCTTGGGACTATCTGTTAACCAGCCAGTCTTCTCTCCAACATCCATTTTTATTACTTGGAGAGGAATCACATGCCTCCAAATAATTATTTTCCTGTCTTCTATTGTATTCCATTTGGGTTTATATCACTTTGACAACCATATGGTGTTTAATTTGTTACTGTCTTACTGGTATGTGCAGAAAGCAATCAAGCTGACCCTTACATAGTAAGGCTCTGTGTGTGGAAGAACAATCTCTCACTTTATCCATGTCAGTTCTTGCTAATGATCCCAAATCCCTGACATGTTTTGCATGAATGTTTTCCTGGGGTTGCATTTTGGGCTTATAGGTGTGGCTAAGATGTATTCATTCCATCTTAGCATCCAGCATACACAGAAAGGTTGGGGTGGGGTGGGAAGAGGAGATTGTGTGTATATGTTTATACATTTGGGTAAGCACATGTGTGTGTGTGTGTGTGTGTGAAGAGTCCCACTTCTATTCTTTACTGTCCTGTGTGTTAGGTCTATGCTTTTCTTCTGATTTAAAATTTATACTTTTTCTGTATTGCATCTGCTAACAGTTCCTTTGGACAGAGCAGAACTTTCATAAAACACTGATAGCTTTCCCATGTGATGCTCACCACTGTGAACCAACCTGGTGGAGATGCAGGAGACTGTCATTTTTTGTCATTTTCTTTCTTCAAGGTATGATTGTTTTTTTGTTTTTTTGTTGTTGTTTTTTTAAAGCCATATTTGGGTTACAAGGAACACAAAAGACACTTCAAATATAAATCTATTTATCCTAGAGGGGAAAATTATTGAAATAGAAAGACAGTTGCGAGAAATTTTGACCCCATTCTCTTATTCAAGTTAAAAATTTCTATGAACATTTGTAACTTGTAAACATTCTTTAATAACTTTAATGTTTTCATAGCAAATCTCTCTAAACTCCAGAAATTAGAGCTACACTCTTTGTGTCATAACCTTTGGCATTTAAAGATTTGATTGTTAAATGTTTGTGGGTTTGTGACATGCATTTCTATTGAAGATAAATATGCTTTTTTTTTTCCTCTATTATCTAGAGCCCTTAAAGTTTAGGGAAAATTGTCTGGGTCTTGAAATTATCTTTTTCTTTAAACAATGCAACTTTAAATTGTTAAAATGATGTCAAAGTAAAAGTACCAACGAGGAAGGTGTTTTTATACACAGTCAAATAGTGAGAGAAAATGGATGAAATGCCTGAAATAGAACATTATTCAGCCTTCAAAAAAATTCTATGTATTTGTCAAACTAGATGATCCTAGAGGATATTTAAGTAATGCAATTAGTTATAGCAAGATAAACAATTCCTGATTGCATCTTAAAGTACATTTGGAAGTATTCAAACTTGGAATTAACAATTAAATGCAGTTGTCATGTGTTGATAGAAAGTAAACATTTAATAAGTCATGCAAAATTAGTAACATCCAAAGTCCTGACATTATAAAAAAATCTGTGACTATATTATAGGAAGAGTGGGAAACAGTAGACAGTGCTCAGTGGGCAAGCATGTTTGCTATGCAAACATGAGGACCTGAGTTCAGATACTAATACACATATAGACTCAAAAGCAATATTCATGCCCACTTCTGTAATTCTATATCCATGGGACTGAGACAGAAGCATCACTCATGTTTGCTGCCAGTCAGTCTTCCTCAGGTTAGAGTAGTATTACTTAATCAAGGAAATAAAGCAGAAAATGGTAATGCATGACATTCTAATTCCTCCTCTTGGCTCTGCACATGTACATATACATGCCCCACACATCTAAGTTCATTGCCCCCCTATTTGTATACAAATCACATATACACAAAAATTATGAAAGTAAATATTGTGTTAAATATATTGTTATAATAATAGTATGAATGATATTAAATTTAAATTTTTTTCAATTACTTAAAGTTCATAAACTACACAGACTTATTGCAATTTATTAAAGAAATAATTATGAAGCAACACAGTAAAATACACAATAGTACTTATCTGTACACAAAATCTGTGCACCAGTTTGGCTTGAGTTTGATAGATATTTAGATTTAGTGTCTGATAACCAGGTCAAAGATCATATTTATCAGAAAGCCATGGGATGAAGGAGGAATTTTATATCCTTGAACCTTCCTCTACTTCTTATTTCCATTCAGTATCTTTGGAGTTTTTCTTTACAGCCACTCTATAAGAAATAGAAATGATGAAGCATATTACTTATCCAAATATCTATTCACAATGACACAAATCAAGTTTGGAGTAAGCACAGTTTCAGCAACTGAGACAACAGAAATGTGTATAATATATAGTAATCCAAAAGCAGAAATTTTGGTAGGAGCCAAGTTGGTCTAAGGCAACAATGTCCAGAGGCATATTTGGGATCCAAAGCCTTCAGGCAGACACAAGAATTAAACATAGGGCCACATAAATTAAGAGAAACAGTTATTTTATGTAGTTGGAAAAAGATAAGAAATAGATGCCATCAAAACTCACTAATCATATGTCATAAACAATTAGAAAAACTGGTTCAGTAAACATCTTTTTCTCCTGAATAATATAGACATTAACTCATAGAAAAAGTGACCAGACGTAAGTATTTATTGTTTTCTCTCCCCCATCTCTTTTCTAACTTGACACATCTGTCTTTATTTATCCCTCTAAATATCCCCCATATCCTTTCTATATATTTTTTAGATTTAATTGTCCTACACTACAATATGAAATGGATACAGGGGTTTCTACCACCATTTCTTTATGTATTCAGATTTTATAGCTTGTACTGGTGGCACAAGTAAAGGGTTAATCTGTATCTTTCCTCTTGATCTACTCAATTGAATAGGAAAAGTTAAGCCTCACCATATTTCATGGTGACAATATTCTGGCTGGGTAGTGACAGGGGTGGAGTTTTCAATTGTTTTAGTAATATCATAAGAAAATCACCTCTACTATAAAAATTAATGGGATTTTGTAGATAATTTTCTTATGTGTCATTATGCTATTTGAAGGCAGGTCTCATTATGAAGCTCTTGATGGCCTAGAGCTCACTATGTAAACCTGGGTGCCCTTGAACTCATAGAGATCTATCTGCTTCTGTATCCTCTGCTATCGTGTCCATCTCATTTTCACATTTTAACAGAATTATTGTCCCTTGAATTCTAGGATCATTTCTAATGAAATAATTAATAGCACTAAATATACAGATCAAGCAAACATGCTCATTTTAAGTAGATTTTTTTTAAAAAAGGAACTGAAAATTAGATACTGATCTCACACAATACATCCACACAAGAGGGTCTGCCTCCTCCCGTTTTCCCAGATTGACTCCCCATTTCCCTTCAGAAAGTAGCAGGATCCATGAACACATTACTCTATTATTTTTATTAATCATTTTAATCGTTTACATTTCTAGTTATATCACACTTTCCAGTTACCCCTCCATACTTTCACTCCCATTCCTCCTTCTTCCCCTTCCCTTTGCTTCTCTGAGGGTGCTCCTCCACCTACTCACCCACTCTTGTCTCACTGGTCTAGCATCCCGTAATGCTGGGGCATAAAGCATTCATCCCCTCTCAGTGATGTCAGATGAGGCCATTCTCTGCTGCATTTGTATCTGGAGTCCTTTTTTCCCTCCAAGTATACTCTTTGGTTGGTGGTTTAGTCCCTGGAAGGTCTGGGTAGTCCAGTTCGCTGACATTCATTTTATGGGCTGCCAATTTCTTTCAGCTCCTTCAGTCCTTCCCCTAGTTCTTCCATTGGGGTCCCAGGGCTCAGTCAGATGGTTGGGTGTGAGTATTTGCATCTGTGTTGGTTGAGTGTTGTTAGGACTTCTCAGGGAACATCAGGCTCATGTCAGCAGGTGCTTCTTGGCATTAGAAATACTATGGGTGTTTGGTGTCTGCAGATAGGATGAATCCCTAGGTGGGGTGGTACTCTTGACCTCTCTACTTTTAATGAGTTGTGTTCATACTGTCAGGTTGCCAAGAGTGACCCTACAACCTAGCATTGGTCTGGGCTACTTCGGGATCACCACAAGACCCACTTCACCAACAGCTCAACACAATAGACCTGAGTCATAAGACTGGAATCCTTACCTCCCTAGAAAAGATGACCACTTCAGATTCTGTCTTCTCCATTACTAGGAGTCTTCACTAGGACCCCCCGCATACGTTCCAGGAAGTTTCCACTGCCCTAGGTTTGCACAACTCACTAAATGTCTTCCAATTCCAGCTTTCTTTGCCCACACTTTATCCCTCCTCTTTCCAACCTGATTCCTCCTGAACCTGTCTTCATCGACCCCAGTCCACATACAACATCTGTTCTAGGTCAGCTTTCCAGGAAGATCCATGCATCCCCTAGAGTCCTCTTCTTTACCTGACATCTTTTTTAAAAATTAGATATTTTCTTTATTTGCATTTCAAATGTTATCCCTCTTCCTAGTTTCCCCTCCAAAATTCCCCTATTGCAGATGCCAATACGAGAGCTTGCTGACAGGAACCTGATATAGCTGTCTCTTGAGAGGCTCTGCCAGTGCCTGACTAATACAGAAGTGGATGCTCACAGTCACCCACTGGACAGAGCACAGGGTACCCAATGAAGACTAGAACATCCACTTCTTTTACCTGACATCTTTAATTATTTGTATTGTAGCATGATTATCATTTACTTAACAGCTAATATCCACTTACAAGTGAATACATACCAAATTTGTTTTTAAAATAGCTTCAGAATATTTACTAACAATAAGACTATAATTAATCTTTCTAATGCTCTATTAAAACTAAAATTCAAACACTTTCAAGTTCACTAAAATCCTAATTAACACATAATTTTAGTATTGAAATATTAATATTGATTTCAACACATGTTGAAAAACCTTTCCCAAGATCCTGAAAAGAAAGTTCTGAAAGGCAAGATTCTAAAATGTATAACAATTAGTCCAGAGCATAAACAAAAGCGAGTGGAGAAAAGCTATTTTTGTACTCCACTCATTTCTTAATGCTAAATCATACAAGCTTCAATTATACTATGTGGGTTAATGTTTTGAAATGAAGAATTTGCCTCTTAACGTGAAACGTGCAGTTTATCATGGAGTTGATGAAGGAAATGTCCTTGGCTTAGTTATTCTCCTGAGAGGATAGCTCCTTTTTAGGTCTATGTTCTTGGCACATAAAATGAAAGAATGAAAAAAGTGAATTTCCCGTATGAAAGTATGGCAGAATATTAATAGGATGAAGTAGCACCATTTCTCATAAAGGGTTGAATTTCAAATATTAATCATTTTGCTGGAAATTCAAATATGTTCAACAGAATATATCTTATGTTTTCTAATACTCATTATAAAACTGCAAACAGATTTTTAAAATAAAAGTCCAAAACTGACCTTCATAATAATAAAATAGTCAACAAATATAACCATTATAAGCTATATAATAAAACACTGAATGCAGAAACATAAGAATCTATAGAATCCTCTACATGAAATAGGATGTTTGAAATTGGAAAGGACAATGACGTTGTGATTACTGTTTAAAGTCCTAGCATACATGTTCTATTGTTTTGCAAGATTATTAGGTCCCCAAAACGCCAGAGTAATAGATTATGCATTATGTCTTCTCTTTTTTGAAAGAAATAATGAGACTTAATTTTAATAAGCGAACATGAAAACATGTTAATTTGGTCAAACATTTTTCACCATTTAAACCAAACTATGAAAATATATTGGGCTTTTTATTTATTTTATATCCTGATTGCTATCCCCCTCTACCACAGACCCTCCCTACATTGCCCTACCCTTCTCATCTGAGAGAGGAGATACCCCTGGGTATACCCCCACATTAGCAGACCAAGTCTCTGAAGGTCTAAGTACTTTTCCCACTGAAGTCAGGCAAGACAGTCAAGTTGGGGAATGGATTTTACAGACAAGAAACAGTTTTAGGGATAGTCCTTCTTCAGTTGTTCAGGACCCACAAGAAAATCAACCTTGCATATCTGCTACAAATATTTGAGGTTCTAGGTCCAGCCTGTGCATGCTTTTTGGTTGGTAGTTCAGTTTCTGAGAGCCCCCAAGAGTCTAATTTAGTTGACATTGTGGACCCTTCTATGGAGTTCATATAACCTTTTGGTCCCTCAATCCTTCTCCCCAACTTTTCCATAAGAGTCCCCAACCTCAATCCAGTGTTTGGCTATGGGTCTCTACATCTGTCTGAGTCAGATGCTGGGTAGAGTCTCTCAGAAGACAGCCTTGCCAGACTCCTATCTGCAAGAATAATAGAGTATCATTAATAGTGTCAGGGATTGGTGCTTGTCCATGGGATGGGTCTTTGCTTCGGCCAATTGTTGCTAGGCCATTCTCTCAGTCTCTGCTCTACCCACCTTCCCTGCATTTCTTGTAGGCAAGATAAAATTTGAGTCTAAAGTTTTGTGGCTTGGTTGGTGCTCCTATTGCTCCACTGGGGTTCCTGTCTGTACACAGGAGGTAGTCCCTTCGTATTCCATATCCCTACTGCTGTTAATTTCAGCTAAGGTCACTCCTATTGATTCTTGGAAGCTCCCTACCCCCACCCAATCACTGTCCTAGATCTCTGGCATGACCTCAAGATGCAGCCTATCTTCCCACCACTGCCAGCTGCAGATTTCTGTTCATTCTCATAGCCATCTAGTCATCTCCTCTCTTTCCCCATACCTGATCCTGAAACCTCTGATTTCCTTTCCTTATCCTGTTTTCCCACCTAGTTTCCTCCCTCTATCTGCCTTCTATAATTATTTTATTCCCCCTTCTAACTGAGAGTCAAGATTCCTTGCTTGGACCTTTTGTTTTGTTTAATCTTCTTTGGGTCTGTGGAGTGTAGCATGGTACATCTATTTTATGGCTAATACCCACTTATAAGTGAGTATATACCATGTGTATCATTTTGTTACTGGGCTAAATCACTCAGTATGCTATTCCCAAATTCCATCCATTTCCTTGAAAACTTCATGATGTCTTTGTTTTTAATAGCTGAATACTATTCCATTGTGTAGCTCATTTTCTTTAATAATTCTTCAGTTGAGGGACATCTAGGTTTTTCCTGTTCCTGGCTATTGGGAACAAAGCAGCTATGAACATAGTTGAGCAAGAGTCTTTCTGTGATGTTTGAACAACTTCTGAGCATATTCCCAGGAGTGGTATAGCTGTGTCTTGAGGTAGAACTATTCCTAGTTTTCTGAGAATCTACCAAATTGATTTCTAAAGTGGTTGTACAAGTTTTCACTCCCCTTAGCAATGAAGAAATGTTTCCCTTGCTCCACATCTTTGCCAGAATGAGTTATTTCTTGAGACTGTGATCTTAGCCATTCTGATGGGTGTGAGATGGAATCACAGAGTTATTTGATTAGATTTCCCTAATAACTGAGGTCTTTGAATATTTCTCTATGTGCTTCTTGGCCACTAGAGATTCCTCTGTTGAGAATTCTCTGTTTAGCTCTCTACCCCATTTTTATATGGTTTGGTATCTAAATTCTTCAATTTTTTATTAATTCTGGATATTAGCCCTCTGTCTTATATAGGGTTGATAAAGAATTTTTCCCAATCTCTAGGCTGCCATTTTGTCCTAATGACAAACTGAAGCTTTTAGTTCCGTGAGGTCCCATTAATCACTTGCTGATCTTTTAGCCTGAGCCATTGGTGTTACATTCAGAAAGTTCATTCCTGTATCATTTTGTTCAAGGCATCTCCCTACTTTCTGTTCTATTATATGAAGTGTATCCTGTTTTAAATTGAGGTCATAGATCTACCAGGAATTGAGTTTTGTGCAGGGTGATAGATATGGATCTATTTGAGTTCTTCTACATGCAGACATCTAGTTAGACCAGCACAATTTGTTGAAGATACTTTCTTTTTGCCATGCTATGTTTTTGGCTTTTTTGTCAAAAATCAAGTGTTCACAGGTGTGTAGGTTTATTTCTGTGTCTTTGAATTGATCAACTTGTTTGTTTCTATACCAATATCATGCAGTATTCCTTACTATTAAAATCTGTATATGGAAATATTGATTTATTGATCCCATTTTGTTTTACTTTCATTTTCTTTCTAAATTTTTAAAATTAAAAGCATGTTTATAGAAAATAAATGAATAAAGACAGTAAATTAGAATTGAATATGAAAAATTTTCTGTGTCATGTTTGGTTGATAGCCATTGGAGGTCTGCCACTTTCTGAAGAGAATGGAGGAGGAGGGGCATAAAGAGGAATGTGGAAGGGAAAGGGAAAATAGGAGGGAGGGATGTGGTGAGAATGTTAAAAATGACAACAGTAATAAAGACAATACATAAATAAATAAAATGTCGTTGATGCAAGAAACAATTTACATACTGAGTATTAGGGATCAAAGTTATGGTCTTGCATATACTGGGAAAATGGTCTCCAATTATGCTCTAATGTCGGACTTTTTATATTTGCCACCATACTTTTTCTTTGTTCCTGTCCTTCCTTCCCTCCTTTCTTTCATCCTTTCCTTATTCTGCTTTTTCAAGTAGGATCTCAATTTTTAAACCAGAATGGTGTCAAACTTATGATCCTTTTTCCCCAGATTCTTGAGTGTTTGGGTAGAAACTATGCACCATTTTACTTTACTAAAATTGGAATAATTTTAGTATTTTCTTTATACAGTTTAAGGATAAATATTTCAAGTAATTCAGCTTATTATTTCATCATCAATTCTCCTAATTTTGTGTAAATAGTTTTCATGTTCCCCTTTTTCTACACTCTGCTTTATAGCTATAGAAATAAGGAATGCCAGAACCCAGTTTGAAGTATGAATTCTTATATTAGCTAAAGTTCTATTTTATTGACTATTTTTGCTTTAATGGCACGTAATCAACTGAATTAGAAGGAGCACTGTTGTTATTTTAAAGAAAGGAGACAGAATAATGATTTGATAAGGCTTAATATGGTTATCTGAATGAAAGAATTTATATAATTAGCCAACACATATCAATAGCCACAGTGCCTCAAATGAAATATATGTCATTGGGATCTATATGTGTGTATGCTCATAGAAACATGTTTCACATTTAATTACATCTTAGACTCCCTATAAGCCATTGTGATGGGATCTTACCTTGTAATCAGGACAAAGTTTTTTATTGCTTAAATAATGTTAGGCTCAAGCAATCAACTCATCATTAAGCTTAGGCATCAGTTGAATCCAGTAGGTTCATATGAGAAGACAAAGAATGTGTAATATATTTTTAGATATTGATGACCAAGGTAATAATGAGGTTAAAATATTAATAGATAAAAATAATAATAATCACCATTATTATTTCTTTGTTTTTTTTGTTGTTGTTTTTTGTTTTTTGGTGTTTTTTTTGACAGGGCTTCTCTGTATAGCCCTGGCTGTCCTGGAACTCACTTTGTAGACTAGGCTTGCCTCGAACGCAGAAATCTGCCTGCCTCTGCCTCCCAAGAGCTGGGATTAAAGGTGAGCCCAACCACTGCCTGGTATTATTATTTCTTGAGACAAGTTTCTTTTTGTAGCCCTAGCTTTCTTTGAACTAACTCTGTAGATCAGGCAAATATTTAGTAGTATATGTATTTTAGGGTTTATCAAACAATCTATGTGTTATTTATTTCTTCTTCTACTTCTGCACTGAACTCCTATCTTGTCCTAAGTTAGAACCTTCTTCCTACTATTCCATGTCTTTCTTCATATCATCTGTATATTATCATTTTCCTCTCACCCTACTCTCTCCCCATGATTCTTTACACTTTTCTGGCTTCTGTGTTTCCTCTATTTGTATATGCAATCTGAGGATTTGAACATAGCAGCCTGAGGGACAGAGAGAAATATGGTTCTTGTCTGTCTTGGTCTGTTATCTCAAAAATATTATCTGCTATAGTGCCATTCACTTATGTGCCAGTTTTATCTTTCTTTACATCTGAATAGTAGAATAGATTCCTACTGTTCATATTTACCACCTTTTTATTAACCATTAATCAGTTAAAGGACATTTAGGTTGTTTCCATTTCCTGGTTATTGTGAATAAGTCAGGATTATTGTGAATAAGTATCTGTAGAGTAGGCTATGAAGTCCTTTGGGCATGTGCCAAGGAGTGATATATTCGGGTCATTTGCTAGACCAGCATAAATCTACACTACATTCTAAATCATATCTTTATCCCCACAGAGATATTTAGTACCACACATCATCAAAGATGCTTCTCTTTAGAGAAAATAGAGACCATCACCAAAAACCACAACAGTGCACAGTTCAGAGACCAAAGGATTGTGGGTTATCCAGCCACAAAGATAAATATTCACAACAGATTCTGTATTTACAGTCCAGAGAACAATATATAAAATGCATGGGAAACATTGTAAGAGATAGAGTACCAGGGAATCTGCTGCTGAAGAGTAACTCAGAGATAAGGCTACATAAACAAGATTGAAATAATAGCAATATCATTGGGCATGTTTACATAAAGGGGGAAATTTAGTGGGATTCTACACCTAGACAAATATGTACAGGCAACTATTAATTACTGACAGAATTAGCCTCTAACAAGATGAGTCCCCTTTATGGACTGGCCTGTGTGGAATGGTCAGTATTGAAATCAGATACACAACAACAACTTAAAATCTCACCAGGATATACATACATACATATATATATATATATATATGTATGTATATACATATATATATATATTGCCAACATGCAAAATGTATTTATATAGATGTAACAAATACAATAAAAGAAAAAGAGGATATCAAATTGAGAATAGAGAATAGGTCTTATAGGATGGCAGCCAGGTGGGCTTTGAGAGAACAAAATGAGAAGTTATATAGTTGCATTTAAATTTAAAACATTAAAAACTAAAAGTATATATTTTAAAAAAATTATAAAGTAAAAAAAATTAAATATGCCATGTGATAGCAAAAACTGTTTCTTTAAGCTTTAAGAGTTTGTGAGACTATGCAGGGCCCTAGCAAATAAAGAAGTGGATGTTCACAGTCAGCTATTGGATGGATCACAGGGCCCCCAGTGGAGGAGCTAGAGAAAGTACCCAAGGAGCTAAAGGGATCTGCAACCCTATAGGTGGAACAACAATATGAACTAACCAGTACCCGCCACCCCCAGAGCTCATGTCTCTAGCTGCATATGTATCAGAAGATGACCTAGTCGGCCATCAGTAGAAAGAGAAGCCCCCTGGTCAAGCAAACATTATATGCCTCAGTACAGGGGAATGCCAGGGCCAAGAGGTGGGAATGGGTGGATGGGGGAGCGGGTTTGGGAGGGTGTGGGGGACTTTTGGGATAGCATTGGAAATTTAAATGAAATAAATAGCTAATAATAATAATAATAAAAGAGTTATGGCTCTCCAGAATCAAAAGAATACAATGTGCAGGCAAAATAGAGTTGACTCTGATGATCCACATGAAGGAACACTGTAGAATGTTGGCTCCATGTAGATATGTAGGAAACTTAAAAGAGAAAAACACTGGGGCCTATAATCTTCACAAGACCAAGGGCCTCTCCTGCCATTGATGGCTGACTAAGCCATCCTCTGTGTCATATGCAACTAGAGACATAAGCTCTGGGGGGTAGGGATTAGTTCATATTGTAGTTCCTCCTATAGGGTTGCAGACCCCTTTAGCTCCTTGGGTACTTTCTCTAGCTCCTTCATTGGGGCCCCTGTGTTCCATCCAATAGATGACTGTGATGCCAGGGCCAGTAAGTGGGAGTGGGTGGGTTGGGGAACAGGGCAGGGAGGGGGTACAGGGTACTTTGGGGGAGGAAACAGGAAAGGAGATAGCATTTGAAATGTAAATGAAGAAAATATCTAATAAAAAATTTTAAAAAGAGAGAAACAAATGTGGGTAGAAGAAACAAATACAGACTGAGAGTAATCAAAGGTTGTTACACTTACAGTGTTGGTAGTTAGTAATATGGTTAACACATATGTCAGTGTTAAGGATAGATAGTGAAGGAACCACCACAGGGGAACAATAAAATAGTCATCAGACTGAATCCCAAATGGATTCTAAAAGGCTTCTTGCCTGAATTTCTTGGACAGGATCTGGTTATTTTGAGATTCTACAACCTAAAATTCACAATTCATAGTGATACTCTTCAAGAGAAGCATGTTGCTACTTTCAAATTCAAAAAAGGGTTCACAAGAAATGCTGGAAAAGAAACTCACTTGATCTTTGACAAGGGAGCTAAAATCATCCAGTGGAAAAATGACAGCATTTTCAACAAATGGTGCTGGCACAACTGGTGGTTATCATGTAGAAGAATGTGAATTGTTCTATTCTTATCTCCTTGTACAAAGCTCAAGTCTAAGTGTATCAAAGGCCTTGACATAAAACCAGAGACACTGAAGATTATAGAGGAGAAAGTGGGGAAAAGCCTTGAAGATATGGGCACAGGGGAAAAATTCCTAAACAGAACAGCAATGGCTTGTGCTGTAAGATCAAGAATTGACAAATGGGACCTCAAAATTGCAACGCTTCTGTAAGGCAAAAGAAACTGTTAATAAGACAAAAAGGGCACCAAGAGATTGGGAAAGGATTTGTACCAATCCTAAATCTGATAGGGGACTAATATCCAATATATACAAAGAGCTCAAGAAGTTGGACTCCAGAAATTCAAATAACCCCATTATAAATGAGGTACAGAGATAAATAAAGAATTCTCAACTGAGGAATCCTGAATGGCTAAGAAGCACCTGAAAAAAAAAAGGTTAAACATCTCTAATCATCAGGAAAAGAAACACAATACTGTTTTTGAAAAATGAGCATAGATAGAATTAACACCCTCTTGCAATGTTCTAGAATATGTAAAGGAATATGTAAGATTTCATTGAATTCCAAACTGAACAGTAAATTTAAGTAAGCATAACTTAGCCAATAACTATTTCAAATGCAAACACCTTCTTTGTCTCACAGTGTAAAGAATAGAAAGTGATGAAGTCTATGGATGAACCTTAGATGTTACAATGTTGTATTTTAATAAATATAAACATTATGGTTAAATATAATTTTTGAATTATAGTTACCTAAAACACAATAGGTTAAATAACATTTATATTGATGTAATTTTATATACCAGAGTATTCAATAAAACCTGAGAAATGTTTGAAGTTTCTCATCAATAGAAATAAATGACAGTGTCTGGAAAGGGGGAGAACAAGATTTGATTATAAATATATATGATATGAACATACATATTAACATAGGCTAATTATTGTGGTAAATAATTACAATCCCAACTCCTTAAAGAAGGATTTAATGAATCCTTACACTTTTCCTTTAATTCATGGAAGGATCATGAATTAGACTCCACACAGATACTACAAAGCAAGTTCAAAATCAACCTGTGTTCCATGCATGGTAAGCCATTTCTCAAGTAACAATTATAAAATCATAATTAAATAAAATACATTATTCATTAGCTCTCATGGAATAACAGTGATGAAGAAAATTTAATTAAAATATCAAATCAAGGATATCTGAGTTATTTAGTTCATACCATGTGCCACTTTGCCAGTTAAAAGGTTTCTACATTAATGATCACATAGGCAGCAGTCATTAGAATCAGCAGACTATAAAGTAAAAGCAGGGCAGTGAAAGGAAAAGAGGACACAGGGGAATGAAGAGATGGATTAGTGAAGGTTAATAGGTTCTGTGGCATATTGAATATAGGCACTGTTCATTGGATGTTATCTAAGTACATTGTATTCATGTATGAAGCTAAAAAATAATAAGCTATGAAGAAAGCCAAAACAAATGTGTCACATGTGAAGTATGTGTTATAGCAGTACCATTAGCACATTACAGTTCTTGCATTTATTGTAATTACAGCACTGATGCCAGAAAAATTCTTTATAAAAATCAATCCTGCTTTCAGTCCTAGATAGAATAGAACATGAAGACTCATACTTCAACTGAATAAAGGTTATGTAATAGCAGTTCCAAACCCAACATTATCCTAAATGAAAGAAGACTCAAGTCAATCATGGGAATGAGATAGGGCTGAAACCATTCCTATTCTTTTTACTTAAAGCAATAGCAGAATCAATGAGTCTAGGAAGAAATGTAAAGTGGTAGAAATAGAAAAAGATGTAGCAAATTGTCTGAATTTTTCAGATGATATGTTATTATACTTAAGAGATCCCAAGAATTCTGTGACATATAAAAATAATTGACAATTTCAGTCAAGTGTCAGGGCACAAAATCATTAGAATAGTGTCTTTTGCATACACTGACAGGAAAGACTGAGGAAAAGATGATAAACAAAATCTGTTTTCATAGTTTCAAAGGAAATAAAGGAAATAAAACATTTTATTTATTTTGAAATAAAATCAAAACTACAGAATGAAAAGCCATCCATTCTCATTACTTTGGAGAATTAATAATACACAAATGACCATCCTCTAAAAAGAAATATACAAATCCAGTGCCATTCCAAACAAAATACCTACTGTGCTCTTAAAGAAAAAGTCCTAAAATCTATATCAATATAGAAAAGACTTTGGTTAGCCAAACCAATTAAATTACAAGAAAATGTTGGAAGATTTTTATTTTTAAGTTCAAGATATATTATAGAGCTTTGTCATTCAAACAATATTGAATGGCACAAAACCAGACATATAAACCAACAAATACAAGACTCAGATATGATATTACAGACATCTGATATTTGCCCAAGAGACATAAAATATAGAGTAGAAAAAAGCACATCTTCTATATGTGGTACTTAGAAAACTGGATGTGCATAAGCAAAAGAATGAAACTATATCCGTATCTATCACCCTGCACAAAATTTAGATCTTAGACATCAATTTAAAATTTGAAACACTAAAACTGCCAGAAGAAAAGTTTGAAAGTCACCTACTAGCTACAGGTACAGGAAAGGAATTTCTGAATATTCATCAACAAATTATAGACAGCAATCAAGATATGTATCATAAACTGAACATAACAGTAGGTAAAGAAGTTAAGAATTGACACTTATAATAGTCAGTCTTGAAAAGATGCATAAGACAACCAACCAGAATCGTGGTTTCGCTAATATGCAAGGAAGAGAATTCTTGAGAGATCAGACCCTAAAGTCAATCTGTAACAAAATTACCACAACTAAGTGAGTCAGACTTGAGCTCAGGATGTCAGCATGGCTAGATCCTTTGAGCAGGAGTTGGCTGCCTTCTTCTTGTATCTTTCTATTGTTGTCCTCTGAGAGGTAGTATGAAATTTTCTTTCTTATAAGGACCCAAATCATTACATTTGAGGAAATGTTAATGACCTCATTTGAACTCAAACACCATGGTGAAGTATCTATCTTCAAATAAAAATTAATTCTGAGGTCACAAGGGACCTTGTGATTAATCTTGGGATTTTAAAGGAAATTAGTTTAGTTTATAACACTGTAGGTTGTCTTTTGAAATCTGGATTATTCACATACAAACATAAAATTAAAAGAGCAATATGTCTGCAATTATAAGGCTCTGACTACTATCTGCATGTATTGTGAAAAGTTTACCTTTTATAATCAAAATGTATTATATACTATTCTTTAATATTTTAAGCTAATGATTTTATGAACATTGAAAATTTGCAGCTTACAACAAAAACATGATATATGGGACTATTAATTAAGTTGATAATTAGTCAGAGAAGACATGTTGCAAAGAAAGGATAATGTTTGATCTACTTGTTGTTATGCTGGCATTCTTCTGAATCCTGGGAAAATGGGTCACAGTATTCAATATCAAAGTCTGAAAGTAGGTAGGTCCCTATGTAAATTGACAGAGCACTTGTATTTTATACAAGCCAAATCTAAACTATGCACAGCTTTCACTATAATTTAAATTATCCTTAGATTATAATTCACCACTTAATGTAGATGATAAGTAAATAATTGTCATTATGTATTACCTAGGAAGTAAAATCAGAAAAATATTAAAATAAAGTAAATATGCAAATGATTAGCTAAAATAATTGAAGAACATAGCCTCTAAATTTTAAAACTCTTGAAAAACGTTCATATGTTCAGGAAGTTTGAAAAATTTCTATGATTTTGTTACCTAAGACATTACTTAATTATATATCATAAGATTAATGTAAAACTATCTGAAATGATTATGAGTCAGGCATCATAATTAATTTCTTAAAAAGAAAAATATCTGTCTTCAAAGCTATTAAGTATAAAACAAACATGTATCTTCTCCTTAACTTAGAAGAAAATGTAAACAAGTAATTTCTGCTTTTCAGAGAACAAAACTATTTTTTCTCAAAGCTACATGATTGGTATCATTTTCATGCTGAATTTGGGAACAGAGTAAGTCTTTAAAAACACTGGACCAAGAAAACTGGTCATGGGATAACAATCAAAGAATACTCAGAGGTATTATTTACAGAATTTTTAAATATATGAACTATTCAAGCATTTTGCAATGATTACATATATTTGGATCATGTTTTCAATGCTTAAAAGAGCAAACAATAACTTCAATAAATTCATCCTCAAAGGATTTATCTACGGAAAGATAAGCATCCACAAAGAATTTTAAAGGAAATATACCACTGTTTTAAAATATGTTTGTAATTAAATGTAGCACTTTTTGGTGATTATTTGCTAGTTTAGTTATATAAATATGTGTGAGTGTAGTATATGCACATGTGTGTGTGTTTCTGCTGTATGCATGATTTTGTATGCACATACATCAATTCAGGCACATGAAAGTTGTCTTAGTTACTGTTTAACTATCATGAAGAGAGACCATGAACAACGCAATGCCTAAAAGAGAAATCTTTTAATTTGGAACTTATGGATCTGGGGGTTAATAGACTTCATGACTGTCATGGTAGAAAGCACACAAGAATGACATTGGAACAGTAGCAGAGACCTTCATAACCTGATTCACAGAGAGCAAACAAAGAAAAAGTCTGGTCCTAGTATGGGCTTATAAAACCTCATTTTCAATGCCACACTTCCTCCAACAAGGCCACATCTAAGCCTTTCCACAAACTCTACATGATGACCACGTGATTAATGTGCATTCAAATATATTAGAAATGGGGGAGGCATTTTCATTCAAACCACACAGAGGAGGAAGAGCAACTTGTAGGAATGATTCTCTTCTTCTAATACATGGATTCTGGATAAATTACTGTTGTCAAGTTTGGCAGAAACTTTCCTTATTTATTGTGCCATCTTGCCAGCCCTTATATAGCAATTTTATCATAATAGGTAAGGTTGCAGCTTCCTATGAAATCTAAAATTGTATAGGGATTTTATTGAGTCTATAATTACTTTCTGAACCCTAGTGATAATTTTCTATATTTATAAACAGATAATCTATAGCCATATTCAGATAGAGACACAGACTCACACACACGACTCACACACACACACACACACACACACACACAAACAGATTTATGGAAACACGGAACTTACCATATGTAACATTTATGTTTCTATTCTTTAAAAAGTAAAAAGTTTTATTCAATTTTAGTTTTCTCTGAAAATGTAAACTCACGACAAATATATAATTATAACTATAAAACAAACATGTCATACCTGTCAATGTTATATCTACTTCTATATTATGATGGAAACCTGTATATTCTTAAACCTTTAATTATTTCATTGATACTTTAATCAGTTATGAATACTTAAATTCAAATTTCTTAAAAACCTTGAGGCAATTTCTTTCAATATTTTGTCTTTTATCATGTCGTTTAATTAAGCATAATAGAAATTGAGATAAAATAGATAGAACAGTAAAAACTTACTACTTAGGTCTATAAAATGACAATTAGAATTTTAAAATATAGAACAATGGATTTAATATCGATAAAGAATATAATCAAGATTTATTTGTCTCAATTTATTATGCCTGAGGGTTTGATAGGGGAGCTTTTATCATCAATTTTATACTAAGTCTTTAGTATCAACCATCAGGTTATCCATGAATTCAGTTGCTCTTCATGCTGAAAAGAACTTCCCATGCTCACAGTCAGCTATTGGATGGGTCACAGGGCCCCTAATGAAAGAGCTAGAGAAAGTACCCAAAGAGCTGAAGAGGTCTGCAATGCTATAGGACGAACAACACTATTTTTAAAAATTCATTATTTTTTATTAAATATTTTCTTTATTTACATTTTAAATGCTATCCCTAATGTTCCCTATAATCACCACCCCCCCCCAGCCGCCCTGCTCCCCTACCCACCAACTCCCACTTCTTGGCCCTGGCTTTCCCCTGTACTGGGGCATATAAATTTTGCAATACAAAGGGGCCTCTCTTCCCAATGAAGGCTGACTAGGCCATTTTCTGCTACATATGCAGCTAGAGATATAATCTCTGGGGGTACTGATTAGTTCATATTGTTGTTTCACCTATATGGTTGCAGACCCCTTCAGCTCCTTGGGTGCTTTCTCTAGCTTCTCCATTGGGGGCCCTGTGTTCCATCCTATAGATGACTGTGAGCATCCACTTCTGTATTTGCCAGACTGGCATAGCCTCATATGAGACAGCTATATCAGGGTCCATTCATCAAAATCTTGCTGGCATATGCAATAGTGTCTGTGTTTGGTGGCTGATTATGGGATGGATCCCCAGGTTTGGTAGTCTTAGAATAGTCCATCCTTTCATACTGGCTCTAAACTTTGTCACTTTCATGGGTATTTTGTCCCCTATTCTAAGGAGGAATGTAGTATACACATGTTGGCCTTCCCTCTTCTTGATTTTCTTGTGTTTTACAAATTTTATCTTGGGTATTCTAAGTTTCTCAGCTAATATCCACTTATCAGTGAGTGCATATCTAGGGACTTCTGTTGTGATTGGGTTACCTCACTAAGGATTTTATCCTCCAGATACATCCATTTGCCCAAGAATTTCATAAATTCATTGTTTCTAATAGCTACGTAGTACTCCATTGTGTAAATTTACCACATTTTCGTATCCATTCCTCTGTTGAGGGACATCTGGGTTCTTTCCAGCTTAAGGCTATTATAAATAAGGATGCTATGAACATAGCAGAGCATGTGTCCTTCTTACCGGTTGGAACATCTTCTGGGTATCTCCTCAGGAGAGATATTGCTCAATCTTCCATTAAGACTATGTCCAATTTTCTGAGGAACTGCCAGAATGATTTCCAGAGTGGTTGTACAAGCTTGCAATCCCACCAGCAATGGAAGAGTGTTCCTCTTTCTTCACATCCTCACCAGAGTCTGCTGTCACCTGAATTTTTGATCTTAGCCATTCTGACTGGTGTGAGATGGAAACTCAGGGTTGTTTTGATTTGCATTTCTCTAATGATTAAGGATGTTCAACATTTTTTCAGGTGCTTCTCAGCCATTCGGTATTCCTCAGGTGAGAATTATTTGTTTAGCCCTGTACCCCATTTTTAATGGGGTTATTTTAATTTCTGAAGTCCAGCTTCTTGAGCTATTTGTATATATTGTATATTAGTACTCTATCAGATTTAGGATTGGTAAAGATCCCAACCTGTTGGTGGCCTTTTTGTCTTATTGACAGCATCTTTTGCCTTAAGAAGCTTTGCAATTTTATGAGGTCCCATTTGTCAATTCTTGATCTTACAGCACAAGCTTTCGCTGTTCTGTTTAGAAAATTTCCCCCTGTGCACATATCTTCGAGGCTTTCCCCCACTTTCTCCTCTATTAATTTCAGTGTCTCTGGTTTTATGTGGAGTTCTTTGATCCACTTAGACATGAATTTTGTACAAGAAGAGAGGAATGGATCAATTCCCATTCTTCTATATGATAACCACCAGTTGTGCCAGCACCATTTGTTGAAAATGCTGTCTTTTTTCCACTGGATGGTTTTAGTTCCCTTGTCAACAAACAAGTGACCATAGGTGTGTGAATTCATTTATGGTTCTTAAATTCAATTCCATCGATCAACCTGTTTTTCAGTACCATGCATTTTTTATCACAATTGCTCTGTAGTACAGATTAATGTCAGGCATCGTGATTCCAACAAAGGTCCTTTTATTGTTGAGAATAGTTTTTGCTATCCTAGGTTTTTTATTATTCCAGATGAATTTGCAAATTGCCCTTTCTAACTCAGTGAAGAATTGAGTTGGAATTAGGATGACAATTGCATTAAATCTGTAGATTGCTTTCGACAGGATAGCCATTTTTTACTATATTAATCCTGATGATCCATGAGCATGGGAGATCTTTCCATCTTCTGAAATCCTCTTCAATTTCTTTCTTCAGAGACTTGAAGTTCTTATCATACAGATCTTTCCCTTCCTTAGTTAGAGTCATGCCAAGGTATTTTATATTATTTGTGACTATTATGAAGGGAATTGTTTCCCTAATTTTTTTCACAGTCTGTTCATCCTTTGTTTAGAGAAAGCGCATTGAATTGTTTGAGTTAATTTTATATCTAGCTACTGCACTGAAACTGTTTATGAGGTTTAGGAGTTCTCTGGTGGAATTTTTGGGGTCACTTATATATACTATCATATCATCTGCAAATAGTGATATTTTCACTTCTTCCTTTCCGATTTGTATTCCCTTGATCTTCTTTTGTTGTCGAATTGCTCTGGCTAGGACTTCAAGTAGTAAATTGAATAGGTAGGAAGAAAGTGGTCAGTCTTGTGTAGTCCCTGATTTTAGTGGGATTGCCTCGAGTTTCTCTCCATTTAGTTTGATGTTGGCTACTGTTTTGCTGTATATTGCTTTTATTATGTTTAGATATGGGCCTTGAATTCCTGATCTTTCCAACTCTTTTATCATGAAGGGGTGTTGGATTTTGTCAAATACTTTCACAGCACCTAACGAGATGATCATGTGCTTTTGTTTTTGAGTTTGTTTATATAGTGGATTACATTGACGGATTTCAGTATATTAAATCATCCCGACATCCCTGGGATGAAGCCTACTTGGTCATGATGGGTGATCCTTTTGATATGTTCTTGGATTCGGTTTTCCAAGATATTATTAAGTATTTTTACATCGTTATTCATAAGGTAAATTGGTCTGAAGTTCTCTTGCTTTGTTAGATCTTTGTGTGGATTAGGTATTAGAGCAATTGTGGCTTCATGGAAGGAATTGGGCAGAGTACCTTCTCTTTGTATTTTGTGGAATAGTTTGAGGAGAGTTGGAATTAGGTCTTCTTTGAAGGTCTAATAGAACTCTGCACTAAACCCATCTGGCCCTTGGCTTTTTTTTGGTTGGGAGACTATTGATGACTGCTTCTATTTCTTTAGGGAAAATGGGACTGTTTAGATCATTAATCTAATCCTGATTTAACTTTGGTCCCTGGTAACTGTCTAGGAAGATGTCCATTTCATCCAGGTTTTCTAGTTTTGTTGAGTATAGCCTTTTGTAGTAGGATCTGATGATGTTTTAGATTTCTTCAGGTTCTGTTGTTATGTCTCCTTTTTCATTTTTGATTTTGTTAATTAGGATGCTGTCCCTGTGCCCTCTAGTTAGTCTGGGTAAGGGTTGATCTATCTGGTTGATTTTCTCAAAGAACCAACTCCTGGTTTGTTTGATTCTTCGAATAGTTCTTTTTGTTTCCACTTGGTTGATTTCAGCCCCAAGTTTGATTATTTCCTACAATTTACTCCACCTGGGTGAATTTGTTTCCTGTCGTTCTAGAGCTTCTAGTTGTGCTGTCAGGCTGCTAGTGTAACTTCTCTCTAGTTTCATTTTGGAGGCACTCAGGGCTATGAGTTTTTCTCTTAGGATGGCCTTCATTGTGTCCCATAGGTTTGGGTATGTTGTTGCTTCATTTTCATTAAACTCTAAGAAGTCTTTAATTTCTCTCTTTATCTCATCCTTGACCAAGGAATCATTGAGTTGAGTGTTGTTCGGTTTCCATGTGAATGTTGGCTTTCTAGAATTTATGTGGTTATTGAAGATCAGCCTTGGTCCATGGTGATCAGATAGGATGCATAGGATAATTTCAATATTTTTTGTATCTGTGGAGGCCTGTTTTGTGACCAATTATATCGTCAATTTTGGAGGAGATAACATGTGGCGCTGAGAAGAAGGTATCTCCATTTGTTTTAGGACAAAATGTTCTGTAGATAACTATTAAATCCATTCATTTCATAACTTCTGTTAGTGTCCATGTGTCTCTGTTTAGTTTCTGTTTCCGGGATGTGTCCATTGGTGAGAGTGGGGTGTTAAAGTCTCCCACTATTATTGTGTGAGGTGACATGTGTGCTTTGAGCTTTACTAAAGTTTCCTTAATGAATGTGGCTGCCGTTGTATTTGGAGCATAGATATTCAGAATTGAGAGTTCATCTTGGCAGATTTTTTACCTTTGATGAGTATGAAGTGCCCCTCCGTGTCTTTTTTGATAGCTTTGGTTTGGAAGCCAATTTTATTCGATATTAGAATGGCTACTCCAGCTTGTTTCTTCAGACCATTTGCTTGAAAACTTGTTTTCTAGCCTTACTCTGAGGTAATGTCTGTCTGTTTCCCTGAGGTAGGTTTCCTGTAAGCAACAAAATGTTGGGTCCTCTTTGTGTAGCAAGTCTAATTGTCTATGTCTTTTTATTAGGGAATTGAGTCCATTGATGTTAAGAGAAATTAAAGAAAAGTAATTGTTGCTTCCTCTTACTTTTGTTGTTAAAGTTGGGATTCTGTTCTTGTGGCTGTCTTCTTTTAGGTTTGTTGAAGGATTACAGTCTTGCTTTTTCTAGGGTGTAGTTTCCATCCTTATGCTGGTGTTTTTCCTTTATTATCCTTTCAAGGGCTGGATTCCTGGAAAGATATTGTATGAATTTGTTTTTTTCACAGGATACTTTGGTTTCTCCATCTATGGTAATTGAAAGTTTGGCTGGGTATAGTAGCCTGGGCTGGCATTTGTGTTCTCTTTGTGTCTGTTCAACATCTGTTTTTTTCTATGCTTTTACAAAATTCAGATATAAGTGCCTACTTCTATAATTTTGAAAATAATCATATTACCTTTCCATGTTTTTTAAAAAATTATTAGATATTTTCTTTATTTACGTATCAAATGTTTTCCCCTTTCCTCATTTCCCCTCTGAAAATCCCCCTATACATTCCCCCCTCCCCTTACTCACTAACCCACCCACTCCAGCTTCCCTATCCTGGCATTCCCTAACAGTGGAGCATTGATCCTTCACAGGACCAAGGGCCTCTCCTCTCATTGATGTCAGAATCAATAAAAGGGAGAATGTTAAAATATGCATGAATTTTGGAGAGTTACATATGATTATGCTATTGGATTACTAAAATAATCTAGCTTGACCTCAAAGATCATGTTAGTATGTAAGACTGCCTAAAAATGATGTGAAATCTTACTCATGTTTCATCTAGATAGAAAAAAATACCCTGTTTCACAGATTCAATTTTAATAACTGGTAGAAGTAAAATTGTTCCAATTTTATATCTTGTATATTCTGCTTTTGCAACACACAAGTCAGAAGAGCTGTTGAGAAAGTTTCATTTCCGGGAAACAGCTTATACCCATCAATTCCAATTATCATTTACACAGAAGTAGTACTATAATCAACATTTACATAGATGGTGAGGCTTAGCTCTAAAAAGAGAGAACATGTGACCTTTCATTACTTTGTTTGAGCTATTAATATAGATTACTATCCGCTGAGTGGTTTACAAGCCACTGAACATTTTTCATCTGATGCCTGAAGTTAAGGAAGGATTGCTGTGATCCTTGTTTCTAGTAAGGCCTGGCTTCTGTATTGTAGACCACTGAGTTCCTCTTGTATCTTTAAACATAATACAAACCTAATGAATCAGGTAGGGATAAAATCTGATAAAAGTATTTATCCACTTCTGTTGGGGCTCTTTTTCATGACTAAATTACCTATCCGAAGCTTTGTGTTCAAATATTTCACTGGCCTACAATACATTTATTAGCTAAATAAAATTACAAAAAAGAAGTAACTATAAGAGAGATAATGTAATTTGTAAGAAAATAATTTTCTCTTTAGACATTTTTCAGTCTTTCTCATCCCTTCTGATGAAGGAACAAGACAGAACTGTTTCCTTGCCTGGACAAAGAAGAAAATATAACATAGGCATATTTTTAAATGATTGGTCTGCAATGATGACCTTAGTCCTACATTTTGTGTAATAGCTGCTCTTGCTTAAATTCATGCTTTCTCTCTATTTGCCTCAACTTTTGTACCTGCTGGTCATCCTCCATAGGAACACTCTCCAATGTACCTTTGGATAACAGAAGAATTTCCAAGAAACATACAGGTATAGTTAAAAGAAAATAAGTAGTTAGATTTTTTACCTTTTTGTAGTGTCCAGCTGCATGTGAACTCTCCTGTTGTCAAAACATTATGCAGATTCTTCATTTCCTTTCCTCTTTCACATTCCCCTGCATATAGCGTAAAGGAAAGTTTATGCAGTATGTCTTTCCAGTCTAACTTCACTGCATGGCCCTGGGCTATTAATAAAATCTCAGTATGCCCAACAAAAACATGTTCAAAGGAAAGGAATTCTTTCTAGTTAGGGTTCTAACCATATATGGAGCCTTTGTTTCTCCCCTTTTTACAGGTTTATGTAAAAGAGAGATATATGACATTAGAAAATGCTCATTAGATTTATTCCAGAATTTTAGACCATTAGTACTAAAGTATCACACCAGATAGAGGCAAACTTTCTTTTTTGATCAACAACTAACCTCATAGCCAACTTTCTGTGTACTTTACCTACACCAAAAACGATTATCAAGGGTGTTTTAATCAAACAAAAGTGGCATTTCTGTATTAATAATATTCATTTCCTTTATATTTACTAGTCTATATGCTATGCAAGGATTTTATGTAGAAATTTAGTTGTTTACATCTCTATGTGTACGTATACATGCATGATATTCTATACAAAAATAAAGTAGATAAGATAATATTGGTTAATACATTTCAAATGAAACAAAATAGTTTTTACCAGAAACCGAGGAAGATACTGAAAGAAGAGTAGACCATATGTTAATCAGTAAATGGAACACTATAATGTAAGAGCAGAAATGAGTTCATGCTACAGACTGCACTATGGTAATCATACTAATAAATCATGTATAAGAAATAAATCATATAATACACCTTCTAAATTAGCTAGATGAAAGGACTTAGAATTGTCTTACATTAAACAATTTTTCAGGTGCCCCTAATTCCTGGTATCTACCTTGGATATACAGGTATGACATTTATGAATCTTCAATTCTCAGACAACATGGCTCTATGAAAGAGATTTTTTAAAATACCCACATGATTATGGACCAGAGAAGAATTAGAGAGTCACAGAGACACATTGAGAAAAGAATGAATATTATAATATAATACTGTAATAAGAAAACCAAAACTGCATTTATTTATAACTCTTTTGGTTTATAATCTTATTTGTACAAACATGAATAGGTTGGTGGAAATGGCAAAATGTATAGTACGTCTACTATAGAGATTTCCACAACACATCATACTTCAGATACAAATTGTTCATTCTAGAATGATGAATCTTATGATGAATAATAAAGAATTGGGTAATAAAATGCCATCTAACTCAAAAGTTGAGATCCATCCTACATGAGGGCCTTCCAAAATGATCTGTGGCATGGACCTCAACAGAAATAAATCTCAAGGAAGGGTTGTTATCAACAATACTTCACTTGTCAAGGTCAGGTAAAGAACATGTGTCAGGATGTCTTGAAAATAGGGCAGTAAATATCTGCCAGCAGTGCTCCTCTACTTAGTTGATCTTATTCTGCATTCTTTCCTTTGAGAAATAATTATAATTTTAAGCTCCAGTCTCATTAACCTCAGGATGACTTCAGAGTTCCTACATAGATAGGTCTAACCTTGAACTACTAATTGGTCCTTCTGCATTTTCATAATAGTTGCTATAATTAAATGCATGAAGCACTGTGCCTGATGAAACATTATAAGTTGTACAGTTTTTAAGTATTCTATCATGAAAATTAGTAAATTTCAAGATAGTCTTGACAATGCTTCAAGTGTGTAATGGTGCCAGAAGTAGGAGAAATTCAAGAAGATTGTTTTTATTCACTCGATTTCCATTAGCTGTGCTGTCTTGCAAAAGTTAACCATTGTAGCTGGAGTTTTGGTGTTGAGTTTAAATGTATTGTGGTACAATGGTTACAGATTTAAAATTTCCAGAGCAGCTTTACATGTTAGTTGCTTTGAATCTTCCTTTGCGCTCTAATTTTCCAAATGATCTTGTACCTATCAACTGATCCAAGACAAATGTTCTGTATATATGCTTAGCAGCTATTAAAATTTTTGGAAATGTTTCTTCCTTTCCTTTTCCTTTCTGACAACTTTATCTAATATTAGGTCAATTTTGTTTCAAGATGATATTATAATTATATTTACCAATTTAACTGATTAGCTCGCTCATCATCCAGTAAACTTTCTCATAATAAATAGACCTTAAAATAGGTTTCCTTGCCGGGCAGTGGTGACGCACACCTTTAATTCCAGCACTTGGGAGCAGAGGCAGGCAGATTTCTGAGTTCGAGGCCAGCCTGGTCTACAGAGTGAGTTCCAGGACAGCCAGGGCTATACAGAAAAACGCTGTCTCAAAAAAACAAAAACAAAACAAAACAAAACAAAAACAAAACAAACAAACAAACAAAAAAAAACAAAACAAAAAACAAAACAAAAAAAAAAAAACCCACCACCACAACAACAAAACAAAAAATAAAAAAGAAATAGGATTACTTAAAATCTATGGGTAGTGATATATGTGTGTGTGTGTGTGTGTGTGTGTGTGTGTGTGTGTGTGTATGATTTATTATATCATATAGACACATAATATATTCTCTAAGATGAAAATACAATCTCTCCACACACGCTTTGTAATAATGATAGATAAAGACATAGTTTTTAATTCTAAAGTCACTTTCCTATATTTTTGGCATTTTTTTTATAAGACAACAACCCCTTTTACATCAAAGAGTGTCCTCCCTCTGGGGCTTCCGTTGTATAATGGGTTGTTTCATAGCTCTTATGATTAATACCACAATACTGAGATGAGAACCAGGCTTCACTTTCTTCCCTGTTTCTAGGGGAGAAGTCTTTCTATTTTTTTCTCTTAGTTTCAAGTGACTGTAGTGATTCCTTGGGTTGTAACTGCAATATTATAATTTCTGTTGCTTTGGCCATATTGATGCTTTTATTTTGTTTCTTTTCCTACACATTTGTTGCAACATTTTCTTCTGTGTTCCATGTGATACACATACAACTGCACTGAAGTATCGACAACATGATTCAGTATAACTGTTGTACTTAATGATATTTAAGTTAGTAGAATTTTGTCTAAGACACTACTCATTGAGGATAGAGGTGAGAAGGTGGATGTATTTTAACCTTCATTATTCAGTCTGGTCCATTTTAATTCCTTTTAGAATATTTAACTAAATAAGCACCCCCCCCTCCCCAGTGAAAAAGACAAGTTTATACGATTTATTCCTGAATAATTAGCTAGTTTCAAAGGCACAGTACTTGTTCCTATTGATTCCCTTAACCTTTTCATGACTGAAATATTACTTTCTCAGAAAGAATATAAAATTGACAGTTTTGTTTTGTTTTGTTTTTTGTTTTATCTCTCTGTTCTTACTGTTTTGAATGAGAAAGAAAATCAAATATTTTGGATATATCTCTCACATACATTTCTCCTTCCCCAGACATGTCCTTTATGGCTCTCAAACTTACTTATGAACATCTTTTAAGTTGAACAACTTTTCTTTACTTTTGTATATCCAGTCGATCCATGAGAAGGAAGTACGGTGAGTAATCAGTGTTCTCAGCCATAAATGGGAGGTGCATCTTGTGTGTATTGAAAGAACATGTCTTTTACTCTCCTGGGAATAATTTAAGTGCCTTTGAATGTTACCTTCATTTTACAGAAAAAAAAAATCAGTAAAATCTCTAATGAATATTAGAAAATAATTAAGAAGAGTGTCAAAGGCAAGCTGAGACAGGAATGAAATGTTCTGCAAATTGCATGTGCAAAAACCACCTGAAATACATTACTTTCAAATTAGAAAACTTTACAAATCCTTTTTCTATATGCTGCTGTATACAACTCTTAATTTTCTGCTACAAGCTTCATATATATGAAAATACAGGCCATAAATTTAAGGATTTTTGTTATATTTTTATTTATATTTTATATGAGTTTTTTTAAACCCAGTTTTTTCTTTTATCACTTTCTATTGTTTAGTTTATTTAGTTATTATAGGATTATTCTTACTTAACACATACCACCAATTTCATTTAGTTACATAATATTTTGAAAACATGAAAGCTAATTTTACTATTAAATATAAATTGGAAGTGAACAATAATACTAAATTAGCTTCAAATATTTTCAGATACCATCAAAGCACAATTTTAATCGAGACCTTATGATTGTGTTCTTGACAATAGCAGAAATCATGCTCACTTTCAACACAGCAGGTTTTGATAGCCCTGTAAAAACTGGAACATCATTACTTTAGGCAAGGTGAGATGGGTAATCACTTTCTATAATTCATATTTTAGTGCCTGAACACTATCGAGGAAACATTATGTCCTTGGTTACTACACTACATCATCTGCCCTCAGGAAGGTATTTGGAGAATTACCAGAATGACTCCAGCTCAAAGTAGTAGCATTAGATTTTTGTCAGTTTTTGAAAACGTTGTAATTCAAAGTAATACTTGAATTGGTACCATGCAGTAGCAAGTTTATGACTTACTTGCTGTAGTAAGTCTCTTTGGCAGTCTGGAAATCTGATAAGATCTTTTATCTACTCCTTTCTTTTTCAAATAAAGAGTTGCTGCCTGAGAAAGGAATCAGAAACACTTTGCATATAAAGTAGATTTCTTTCCTTAAGACATTGGGTCCAGTGAATACAGTGTTTTGCTTGTTCTCTTTGAGTTCCAAATGTCAGTTGGAAACTGATGATATTTTGCCTCACAGTATCTTAAAATATTGTGATTCATAAATATTGAAAGAATGCCTTTGCTAACAGTATGATATTGAATTGCATTCTTTAATATATTTTATGTGCATTCAAACATATAAGCAAGAGGGTTATTACATTTTTAAATAAATTATTTAATTTATTTACAAGCAAATGTTGTGCCTCCCTCCTGGTATCCCCTCCTAGAGTTCTTTATCCCATCCCCTATCCCTTCACCTTTAAGAGAGTGCACCCACCCCAGGGGCATTTGGCTTTCCTGGGGCATCAAGTCTCAGAATATGGCACATCATTTTTCTTGAAGCCTGTCCTCTGTTATATTTGTGCTGGGGGCCTCTCAAGCCAGCCCATGTATGTTTGGTTGGCAGCTTAGCCTCTGAGAGCTCGGAGGGCTCAGGTTATTTGACACTGTTGGTCTTCCCATGGGGTTGCAATACCCTTCGCCTACTTTAGTTCTTCCCCTAAATCTTCCATAGGGGTCCCTGACCTCATTCCAATGGTTGGCTATAAGTATTTGCATCTGTCTCAGCTGGTTTTAGAGCCTCTCAGAGGACAGTCATGCTAGGCTGCAAGAGTTTGTGTTTGTTTGTCTTTAAGTGTTTGTCAGTGACACTCATCTGCATCTAGGATCGTGTCACCATGCAAATGATTCATGCCATCGTGTAACTATGCCATGCATGTTGTACTGTGTGCATTATAAGTCACAATTTCCTTCATTTCACATTTAAAAAGAAACAATGATCATTACTTTACGTATGTATAAAATGTTTTCTGGACATAAATCTTTACTGGAGTTTACTTGAACAATTTAATTTGTAGAAATTATTTTTATCTAGCATAAGTTTTCTTTTAAATTACATTATTTAAAAATATCATTACTCTTATTGATACAAGTGTAATTGTTGGGGAGGGTTTTTTTATCTAGCATATTGTTTTTTAAATTCAAGGGTTTGGATTATATCTAGGTCGGGAAATGGAGGACAGAGTTGGTCTGCTCTGATCAGTGGCCATTATGTCTCTCCCAAACTATTTCCACATTAAGCCTGGACAGCATGCCTTGTTGTACTCAATGGGCAAATTTGAAGCATCTGTAGCTGAAAGGAGGTTTAATTATTCACTGGAAATGTCCAGCTGTTGAAATGAAGAGAGACAAAACTCTCTGTCCTAGCAAAGTCTGTATTATTGTTAGGTGATGTGTCTTGTGATAGAAAAGAGTATAAATGAAATACATAAAATAGTACAACAAAAGTTGAAGGTTAAAAAAAATCAGCTTGGTGGACAGACTTTGCCTTAAAATAATTTGCCATTCTTAGTGAACAGCTAAAAGAGAGAAAAAGTTCGGATTTGCTTTCGGTGCTGTGATAAACATTAAGAGCAGGAGCATACAGAAATGAAAGGGTTTTATTCATTGATTCATTCATTCACTCATTCATTGTCAGGTTACAGGTTATTGAAGGAAGCCAGGGATCAAGGCAGAGCTCCACAGGCAGGAATTGAAACAAAGAACACAGAGAAATGCTTAATATCCTGTCTCCTTTCCTTGGCTCAGAAATGTGTCTTATCCAGCCATTGCCCAGTTGCCCAGGGACTGAAGCACACCTAGTGGATTGGGCTCTTCCTGGTCAATCAGCAATCAACAGGCTCCAACGGCTTGCCCACAGGAAATCTGATGGATCACATTCCTCAGCTGAGCTCTCCCAGTCCTAGGTAAGTCTCAGACCAGCTGCTGTGACTTATTCTGCTACACTTCTCTTGCTCTGTCAGCTATCACCCCTATACTTGCCATTTACTCTGGATATGCAGATGAGCGTTAAGGAAAGTAGACTTTCGTTGTTTGTCTTTTTGTAGCACAGACTGTCAAACCCAGGGAAAAGCAGACGCAAGTCAAGAAAGCCCTCTAACCAAGGACTTACACACACGCACTCGCACACGAGCACACACACACGCACATGCAAACATGCACATATGCGCACACATATTATATTTGACCTGCAGCAATGCTGCCTATCTCCCCTCTACCTTAGTGTAAACCAGAAAACTAAAACACTGTTGCACTTTCAGCAATCTTTCGTCTTTAGAATCTTACTAACAACAAGCCTCACTGGGAAATTAGGCTCATCCTCCAAGCTTGCCAAACATGCCTTGTGCTTAAATAGCCTGGCTTTATTCTGTTGTTTCTTCAGAAGCTTTACAGTCTATGTGTTGCTAATTCTCTCCTGTGGATAACCGATCTAGCACTGAAACAGGCTAACCTCCACCAAAGCCACATAACTTATGAGAAAAGGGTGAATGGAGTGATGACATATATAATTACATGGTCTGGGAAGGCCTGACCTGACACTGACCTCAGCTCCTCTTGGAATCTGTCACCTTTGATTTCACAGTGGCCATTTGCTGTTATTTACTGTCCAGCAGGAGTTTGACAGCTGTAGCTATATAAACCATGCAATACGTGAAAGGAACTGTATAGTTGGTGCAGAATGCACTATGATGTTGAACAGGTCAGAGTTAAATAATTGTAATAAATGTAACACTTTTAAATTATTGTAAGAGTAAGAAGAACTATATGTAAGTGTCATATAATAACAGAAAATGTAGGGATATATAGATTTTATGATTTTATAGCCCTAAGTCTATGTTTTACTGAAAAATGTGGTAGTTGTTTTTTTTAATTTGTCTTGATTTTTAAAGAAGAAATTTAAACTATACCTATAAAAATTGATTTTAATTTAAAAGAACAACATAGAAATGTCAACATTTTAGACATTTATAATATAACTATATAAATATGTTGTTTTCTTCTATGTTTACATAAAATATATAAATATAAAATGATGTAAACATTGGCTAATTCTACACCTATATTGAAAAATCAGAAAAACAGTAGTAATTTTATTCAAAAGAGACAATAATAATACTATTTTATGAGGAAATTATTTAGATATTATATACACAGCAAATGTCTGTATGGTAGCTTTTATTAATGATTTTAGCTATCATCCAAACCAATGGATTTCTTTATGACTTTTTCATAGCTATATAACATTATAATTTCCCCATGTTCATATCTACATTGCAATCTTCTCTGCATTGCACCCCCATTCTATATTGTATTTTAGAATTAATAAATTAATTCTAAGTGAATATGTGCACAATATTACACTATATATGCACACAATAAATGCATATAATAGATAATATAATAAATGCATGTTCCCATAAATACAAATAATCAACAAGAAAAAACAACATTGGAGCCTTCTTTCTGTGTTGAGCAAATTACCTTTCTTAATAAATAAAAATCACAACTGCACAGACTAGCAAGATAACAAATCATGTCATTTATAAAATCTACAAATTATGAATTATTACAAGTAGTTTTGGCATCTTATATAATTAGTGGCACACACCTTTAATCCCAGCACTTGGGAGGCAGAGGCAGGTGGATTTCTGAGTTCAAGGCCAACCTGGTCTACAGAGTGAGTTCCAGGACAGCCAGGGCTACATACACAGAGAAACCCTGTCTCGGAAAAAAGAAAAGAAAAAAGAAAAAAAGGAATACTGGTTTCAGCAGAGACATAAAAAAATGATAAGATGTAATTAAGATAAGAACTATCTGAGTATGCCTAATTTCTAAAAAGAATGCCTACATTTTATATATTTCTTTTTCACAACAGATGTCACGTTAGTCACACACTGCTAAGCCTTCACATGTATAATGCTTGTGGAGATGAATGTATTTCTATTTAAGGTGACAGTTCTTAAAACCATCTTGAAATATAAAGTACCTAGTTGGTAATAATATGATATTATTATAGGGATTATCAGGGAATTATTTGTATTGACAGAGAGTTCAGTCAGATATCTATCTATGAGGAGATGATGCACATGGCATGTTATAAACACTTTATTTGACATGATATGGGAAGGTGACATAGTTATGGAGGAAAATCTCATATAGTACAACCAAAGTTCATTGGTTTCAGATGTAAAAAAACAAAAAACAAAAAACAAACAAACAAAAAAACCCCAGTGATTATTGGTAGTTAAACGACCATTAAAAATATCTGATAAGTTTTTAATATATAACTTGAGAGGGAAGGAAATGAGGATTGTAAAAGAAGAGTTAAGAGCATAGAGACAAAGGATAAGAAAAAGTAAGGAAAGGAGAAAGGAAAAAGGCTAAGAATGTAGGGACACATGAGTTCAGGAGGCTATTTGTAACCAAGTCAAATATTGGATTTTATTCTGTGTTTGATTCCATAGCCAAAACCAAAAACAGTGAACTCATGCACACTTGAAATGTTGCAAGAGGGAAAGTTGAACAGAAACAGGAGTAGGGGGAAGAGACACAGGCAGGGACCTCCTGTGGTATGCAAGTCAGTGTGGGGGGTGGGAGGAGGTAGGATGAAGACAGGTGGGGGACACATTGTGAAGCTAATAATAACATAAAACTTGTAACCTATTTTCATGACAAATTGCACAAAACCTGCTGATGGAGTAAAGGTTCAGAGCTGTGGTTCTCAGTCTCTGGGTCATGGTGCCTTTTGGGGGAGGGGGTCAAATGACCTTTTAAAACAGGTTATATATCAGATATCCTGAATATCAGATATTAAATTTGTAATTCTTAACAGCAGCAAAACTACAGTTATGGAGTAGCAATAAAATCCATTTTATGGCTGGTGATTAGCACAACATGAGGAACTATTAAATGATCACAGTATGATGAAGGTTGAGAACCAAGGGACAGGAAATCATAGGCTCTGGGTCATTTTGGGGTGTCAGGTTTGAACAAAGAATCACTTATAGTTTCTTAGTTAAAGGAAGAAGAATAAAGTTCTATGTATATATTTCATTTGTAAACTGATAGTCAAGTCTCCATGATAATGACCCCTACATCTCATGAGGGAACATTACTCTTCATTTTCAAACATAGAGTGTCTTAAACATACAAATGGATTCTATACTGCCATCTGTATTTTTATTTATTACTTGTGGCTCTTACTAATGAAGGAAATATAATTTTTCTAGTTGTATTAGTAATTAGACTGCATTTTGATATATTATTAGAGTAAATTCAGCTTGAATTTCTGTGCAGTGTGGTGTTTCATCTCATGATAAGAGGATAATTATGGAAGGCCCAAAAGTATCCATTCCTAAGAGTGAATCAAACGCAAAACCATCTTAGAGAATAGCCTGCCGATGGTATTATGCTAAGATACAAGTCATTTCTCTCAGTAATTCTTGTAAAATCTATTCAGAAGAGAATATTTCAAGGTAATTATATAGCCATGCCGCTATTACATTCATTTCAGCTAAGAATACACATAGTGATTATTGTACTTTTATGTCTCCCTTCATCTTTTATAATGTGCTTAAATGTCTTTAAAAGATGATGGTGGAAATTGCCAAACACTTCAACATGGAAGTTTTATTCTTTTATTTTATATTCCAGAAAATAGCCCAGGAAAGTATCTCTATCCCTTCAAAAATTAAAAAAAAATTACACTGAATTCTTAAGGACAATGATTTTTGCATTTGAGAAAGTTTCTTGAAATTGAAGGCAAAATATTAATTATATTTTTTCAAGAAACCCATAAAATATGTAGTTTTAGAAACAGTCCAAATGGAAAATGCATGTGTCTATAGAAGTCATAAATCACTAGTGTATGAAATTAAAAACATAAGAGGCCACAAACTTAAAAATAGAATAAATTACTTCAGACATAAATTATTTAGCTGCCAATAAATTTATGCTATTGTGTATTTTTACTTTGTACTTTTGGAGACAAACCAAACAGTTCATTTTAAAAGTCTTAAACATACAGGTGCAGGCTCTATTACCATATTTTATATGGAATGCAAATTAACTATTTAAATAATTGCATTCTCATTTCATTGAAACTTTAATTATGGCAAGATGATTTCTTTATTCACAAGCATTTGAAAATTCTCATTAAATAGTATCAAACTTTTTTTTAATTGCAAAGGAACTCATATATACACCTTTATGTTGTCTCAAAACTGATTTTTTTAACTCATAATTTTATCAACTCACATTTAAAGTTTCTCCAAATTTATTGAGGAAAGCACAATAAGTCAGCCAAAATGTCATTTCACATATTTATGTATTAGTTTAGGTTTGTAGATTTGTGTAAAGACATATTTTCCCCCTGTCTCTGCATTTCTTTTTCTTTTCCTTTCTTTCTTTCTTTCTTTCTTTCTTTCTTTCTTTCTTTCTTTCTTTCTTTCTTTCTTTCTTTCTTTCTTTCTTTTTTTTAGATATTTTCTTCATTACATTTCAAATGCCATCCCGAAAGTCCCCTTTATGTTGTTATGAAAGATCAGCTTTAGTCTGTGGTGATCTGATAGGATGGTTGGGATAATTTCAATATTTTTGTATCTGTTGAGGCCTGTTTTGTGATCGATTATATGGTCAATTTTGGAGAAAGCATCATGAAGTGCGAGAAGAAGGTATATCCTTTTGTTTTAGGATAAAATGTTCTGTAGATATCTGTTAAGTCCATTTGTTTCATAACTTCTGTTGGTTTCACTGTGACTCTTTTTAGTTTCTTTTTCCAGGATTTGGAGGTGATATAAACAGTCTTTAATAGACAATGTTGTATTAATCAGGGGAAGCACATATCTGATATCATACAAGTCTTTACCACTTACTTTAACCTTATGTAAATGATAATATTTATATATTTTAGCTTTCATGAGCACTAAACAATACAGATATGTTACAATAGCATACCAGTAAGAAACTATTTTAGGTACATATAAAAATTCATCATTATCCATAAAAAATTTAGGTGGTATTAAAATAATTACAACTATGTAGAAATAACAACAATGGCAGGTATTTTTCTAAAAAAATGAAAATGCTATTGCAGGTAACTGGATTCAGTAAAGAGATAAAACAATCTGAAACAGAGAAACCCAATGTTGTGAAAGATGATAAATGTGCTTATATTAGTGAGTGGAATTCCACTCTACCCTCAATTGGAAATCTGGAATGTTTTTGCAAAATTGTTTTCCAAACCTTTCTTTAAAATATTATCATTTTGTTACTTTCACCATGTATGAAGGTACCTTTACACCACAACTAATCTTCTGTCTTCATTGAGCACTGTGAAAGTTGTGCACATGCCTAGCTCACACAACATGAATATGAGAGTTCTGATGCTCCAATTCTTTTCAAAGCACTTAGTCCCTCTCCTATTCAGTGAGTGGCCCGTGTCTCACCATGGAAACATCCTCAGAAAAGGAAACTATTGGAGAAAGATTGGTAAAGCAGACTGTAGACAGCTGTAAGTGATATCAATTCTATCTTTTCCTCCTGCTTCACCTAGAACTGATTGATGTGTTTGAAACATTTATGTATTAGTGTTCTTTTTGGGGCTACATTGGAATGCAAAAATCTTTTCCTGTAGAAAGAATGGAGAAGAACTAACCAGTACCCTAGTGCTCCTGTCTCTAGCTGCATATGTATCAAAAGATGGCCTAGTCGGCTATCACTGGAAAGAGAGGCCCATTGGACTTGCAAACTTTATATGTCCCAGTACAAGGGAATGCCAGGGCCAAAAAGTGGGAATGGGTGGGTGGGGAGTGTGGGGGGGGAGGGTATGGGGAACTTTTGGGATAGCATTGGAAATGTAAATGAGAAAAGTACCTAATTAAAATATTTTAAAAATTAAAAAATAAAACAAAAAGAATGGAGAATTCTCTAATAAAGAGAAATGTTACCCAATCAGATTTGTGTAAAGTATTTTACCATATTATATAATTTTTTGTTGTTGTTGTTGTTTTGTTTTGTTTTGTTTTGGGGGGGTTGTTTTGTTTTGTTTTGTTTTGTTTTTTTGGCTTTTTGACATAGGGTTTCTCTGTATAGCACTGGCTGTCCTGGAACTCACTTTGTTGACCAGGCTGGCCTTGAACTCAGAAATATGCCTGCCTCTGCCTCCCAAGTGCTGACATTAAAGACGTTTGCCACCACTCCTGTCTCTATATAAGTTTTTTAATTGGCATACAATATTTATTTTTGATCCCTGCTCCAAATCTTATTTTAAAGGTTATTCTTTCCTGATCCAATATTAAGAACTATTATTCTGTTATGTAGTTGCATTTTTGACTCTTATCTTTACATGCAAGTAATTGCCACATAATTAACAAGTACCTCCCATAAGGGATACACCATGGTAGTTTTAGATCAAATTAGGATAATCAAAAATTGTAGATCCTAATTAATTTACTATTTCTATATGCCTTCATCTTATCTATACATCTTAAAATATAACTTAAATGTTGTAATCCATTCTTGTTCTAATATTCTGAGTCATTCTCACTGTTTTTTCATATCTCCTCATGTTTGGACCAGTATGTGGAATTTCTTCATCTTGTATCTCCTCATATTCTTTAGTATTCAACAAACATGGTTGCATCATCTCCTTTGAAAAATGATAATTTCATAACATCTACCAATGAGTAAAAATGCTTCATATTTGCCTATTGATTCCTGGATCAATTATAGTCAGACATGACAGTGATTCCTTTCAGCTAGATGAATAACATCCCATATTGAATACACACTATATATAACTATATAGTCTTCTGTAGTTGTTCCTTGGTTATTTAAAACTTTAGGTATTTGAAACAAAGATGCAATAAACATGAAATTGCAAATATTTCCCTGGCATACTAGTTCTCTTACATTTGATATTTGCTCAGTAGTTGAGGAAATGTTAAATCATTATGTAGTTCAGATTTTTGTATTATAAGTAAACTGTCCACTGTTTCCAAAATAGTTTCAAGCTTCTTTTCACTGAAACCATACAAACATTCCTCTTCCTCTGCGCACTCCCTGCTTAGACTTTGTTGTGTTGACAGTAGCTATTTTAGTTGGAATGAGATGCTATCTTAGTGTATTATAATTTTAATTGTCCTATCAATTGAAAATAATTTAATATTCTTTTCATGATTTTGTTAATAATTCAACATTCAGTTTATGGAGTTGTCTATGAAAATTGTTTAAACATCCATAGTTTGATTATTTGTTTATCCAGTTTTAAAATAATAGTCAACCCTTTAGATTAACACATCTATCAGAAAGATATAGACACACAAAAGTCATATATTTATTGGATAAAAGTTTCCTCAGAGATATCGATAATAGTTGTTAAAATAATAATAACTAGTTCATGAATTAATTGCTTCCTGATAATATTAAGAAAGTCTTTGAATGGTTAAGGCTAAATATGCATGACTGAGTATGTACATTTTACATATTCATACATCTCTGTATTATATCAGCTGTGAACTAGCTCATTGAAATATTTCCACTTTCTATAATTTATAATAGTGTTCAAAACATTCATCTGTCATGGAACATTTCCAATTGAAACACAACCAGTGTTGGGTTCTAACTGTATATATTTCTGGTAATTTACTTCAAATGAAACCACAGACTATGTCTAAGTGATAAATCATCACTTTGGCTTGAAAACCTCAGACAGCATTCTGGAATCTTCTCCACTTCCTTTAACTGGAGCCTTCCATTAATTTTAAAAATTTATCTATTTCATAAAACGTTACCTGTACTTGTTTGAATTTGAAGTTTAAAATGGTTGATTAAATAGACAATTAAAAAGAATTAAGAAGTTTCTGTCAATTGGTTGGGTGAAAATATCTGTATCTGACTCTTTCAACTGCTTGTTGGGTCTTTCACAGGGCAGTCATGATAGGTCCCTTTTGTGAGCACTCCATAGCCTCAGAAATAGTGTCAGGCCTTTGGAGTCTCCTCTTCTTGAGTTGGATCACACTTTGGGCCTGTTTCTGGAGCTTCTTTTCCTCAGACTCCTCTTCATTTACACCAATGCAGTTCCTCCAGACAGGAAAAATTATGGGTCAGAGTTTGGACTGTGATGGCAACCCATTCCTCACTTGATGCCCCGTCTTTCTGATGTAGGTGTGCTCTACAAGTTCCATCTCCCAATGTAGGGCATTTCATCTGAGGCCCTTCTCTTTGAGTCCTGAGAGTCTTTCACCACCCAGGTCTTAGGTACATTTTAGAGGGTCCCCATAACCTCCTACCTCCCAGGTTGCCTGTTTCCTTTCTTTCTACTGCCCTTAGGAGTTTCAGTCCTTTCCCTCAACTCAGTACCCAGTCATGTTTCCCTTTCTACACCCTCTCCCCCTAATCCCCTTTCTCTCCCATGTCTCTCTCTCCCTTCTGTGGTTGCTTTCTTCTCCCTCCCAAGTGGGACCGATGCAGATATTTGTACCCAACCAATGAATAGAATATTTTGACCCCTGTGGTTGAATTAGTGGAAAGCTGAAAAAAGCTGAGAAGGAGGGCAACCCTGTAGGTGGACCAGCAGTCTCAATTATCCTGGAGTCCCATGATCTCTCACATGCTGGAACACAAACTAGGCAGCATACATCAGCTGATATGAGGCCCCAAACATATATACAGCAGAGTACTAACAGATTTGGCTTTAGACAGAGATGTACCTAATACGCAAGAGACTAAAAGCCCCTGAGAGTATAGAGGTCTGGTAGGGTGGGAGTGAGGGAATGGGGACATCCTTGTGGAGACAGGGGGCAGGGAGAAAGTACGGAATATGGGAAAATCAGAGGGTAGACCAGGAGAGGAATAAATTATGTAGTTTAAAATAAATAAAATAAACAAATATAAGGTAATCTCTGCACCGCCTGCGGATCCATCCCATAAACAACCACCAAACCTAGACACTATTGCAGATGCCAAAAAGAGATTGCCGATGGGAGCCTGATAAAGCTGTCTCCTAAGAGGCTCTGCCAATGCCTGACAAATACAGAAGTGGATGCTCACAGCGATCCATTGCACTGAGCACAGGGTCCCCAATGAAGGAGCTAGAGAAAGTACCCAAGGAGCTAAAGAGTTTTGCAGCCCCATAGGAGGAACAACAGTATGAACTAACCAGTATCTCCAGATCTCCCTGGGACACCAACCAAAGAAAACGCATGGTGGGACTCGTGGCTCTAGCTGCATATGTAGCAGAGGATGGCTTAGTTGGTCATCAATGAGAGGAGAAGCCCTTGGTCCTGTGAAGGATCTATGCCCCAGTATAGGGGAATGCCAGAGCCAGGAAGTGGGAGTGGATGGGTTGGGGAGCAGGGGTAGGGTGTAGGAAGGTAGGGTATTTTCAGAGGAGAAACTAGGAAAGAGGATAACATTTGAAATGTAAATAAAGAAAATATCTAATAAAAAGTTATTTTAAAAAATAATTTAAAAAAATAAATGAAAAAAAGAATTAAGAAGATATAAGACTTTGTTTTCCAGGCCTGAGTAATTTGCAATTAATACATATTTTATAGTTGTTTGATCTTCATCTGACCTTGCATCATATGTGTCAGGGTCAAGCAAACAAGTTCTATTCTACTAAGATAACTATGTAACTGCTCAGTATGAGCAGTACAATGCAATGACTCCTTAGATGTCATTTATGTAAATGATTTCAATATTGAAGCTTAAGGTGCTTCTGTTTGGATCCAATTCAGAAAATTCTGAATAACTTACAACTGAACATCATGACTCAGAGCTAGCATGGAGTTGGAATATCTTTGAAGCTGGCTGTTTTCCTGTAACCTATCTATTAAATTAAAAGGCATTATCCTTCAAAGGCCTATCTATGTCTGTATTTGCACATTTATTATTCAGAATACCTCCTCAAAGCTCTTGATATTGTCAATAAGAAACTCTCAGAACTACTGGATAATGGATTTGTGAAATATTAATCAACCCAATTCTGTCTGCATGTTCCTCTGGAGACTTCTGCACGTGTGAATGTAAGTCTTTACTGCATTATCCCTATGTGATCAACTATGCTGGACTAGGCTCACTCTCTGAGGATTTGTGATTCCACATGAAGAATAATGGCAGTAACACTTTCATTTAAAAAATATTGCTTTTATGTAAAATAATCAGTAGGTCTCTTTTGGATCAACTGTTGCTCTCAACTAGCTCTATAACTACACTTTCTTGAGTCAAAGTAATTTTAATTCTTAGGATTTCCATTATCTTCCTACTTCAACATTCATATATTGTTAACTATCCAAAGAGAACAGAGTAAAGATGAATCTTAACACAATAGATTATTCTGTTACACATTTTTAATAATGCAAACTTGTTACAGTATTAGTGTTTTTAGTCATTTAGATTACATTTGGTATGCATCTATCTAATCTAATTTATCTGTATAAATCACATGGGACTTCAACAAAGAACCTTACACTATGAAATACTTCACACTAAGGAAAGATCATTTAATCCAAAAAATTTAAGTGTTTATGTACCATATGCATTCTAAATATAAAATTTAAAGTATAAATAAATATTTATAGTGAAACTTCATTTCTTTTACAGATTCTACTTTGTGTAGCAAAAGCAGAAGTTTATATATATATAACCTTGTTTAGACAGTATATAATACATGTTTATCTTGAATCATTCCAAAATAGTATTTTAAAATTTAAAGATCAATTAAAACTAAATATTATCTCTACCATAAGGAAATTAAGAAGAAATACATAATATTTCTTTCTAGGATAGCTCAGAATAAATTACAATAAATATGTTTTTTATTATTACAATTAGAGTACTTATCTCCTACATACTTTTGGAAAATATTACAAAATATCTAAGGTTTTCTTCAAAAAAACAAGCATGAATATATTTTCAAAAGAATAAATAGTACTCTTTGTTTTAACACTTTTAGAGAAATTAACGTAATTATAACCTTTTTGCTACTTTAATTTTTAAAAATTATTATTGATTATTTTATTTACATTTCAAATGTGATGCTCCTTCACAGTTTCCCTTCCACAACACCCCTATCCCATCTTCCCCTCCCCCTGCCTCTATGAGGGTGCGCCCCCAACTGCCCACCCACTCCTGTCTCAGTGCCCTAGCATTACCCTACCCTGGGTCATTGAGCCTCCACAGTACCAAGGGGCTCCCCTCCCATTGATGCCAGATAAGGCAAACCTCTGCTACATATCCACTTGGAGGCATGTGTACTCCCCATGTGTACTATTTGCTTGGTGGTTTAATTTGAATGAATCTTAAAATTTTCAATATTGTATAATAAAAACTATTGTTGAGTTGTTTCCATTTTTCATTTTACACTGTTGAACTTATTATAAGCATAGTATTTTGGTGATCTTCTGTCTTACATCTCCTAAATACCCATCAGTTATTAGGGTAGTTATTCTAACTTCTATCTTTGCTGTTCTACCAAAATTGACTGTTAACTAATATTATAGAGTTACCAAGCAGCTATCAGCCTATAAAGTCGGTAGATACTTTTGTCTTTGCCTAGGCCTCACTAAGTAATGCAGAAGCACTTTGTTGAACATGTGGGAACCTGGTGGTTATCTTCCTGTTGGATTATTACAGTACCTGATGGGAATTTACTACTGCATTACACCTTCACTGATTTCACATCACTTACCCAATGAGAAACCTCTAAAATATAAATGGAAGAATTTTAAGTGAAGTTTTTAGGCCATATGCTAACTAAACTTTAACTTCTCACTCGAAGTTTAGCTTGACTGATGTAATTATTTGTAAAACCATACTTGTCTTAACCAGATAGCATTACACACTAGACTTAGTACCACTGTGTAAAAGATACACTTACTATATTCTAAAAACATGTTTACACATTTTGCCGTTAGCCATTATGCTGTATTTAGAAAAGAAAAGTAGAAATGTGGATAGTCCCTTCATCTAGTTCAGTAGTTGAGTAGTATGGAAAGGCCCAGATTGAATCCCAGGACTGCATAATCTGCATAGTATAGCATGTGTCTAGTACCCTATCGTCCAGCAGGATCAGGAGTGAAAGGTTATGCTCACATCATAAAGGACTGATCAGAAGATCTGCTATCCATAAACTTTTACGTGATGTCAATGAAAATAATGCATGTATATTGACTTCCGTTTTGCTTAAGTTTTTCATAATCCCTACATCTTGGAAGAGTACCCATGTTAAATTGGAATGATATGCAAATGTCAGTATGTAAGTCTGTAAGAGTCATTGTGTTGAGAAATGAAGGCCTATGGGAATGGAAAGGAAGCTAGCATTCTCTCTCCAGAGCAATCTTTGTTTTACAAACATTATGTGATTTCACTGAGAAACTCCTTAGTTATTAGCTACATTTTAATGAATAATTGATTAAGTAAAATAAATTACTTAGTTTCAACAATGCTATTAATAATTAAATAATAAAAAAAATCATGGTAAGTGTCCACAATTCATGTTATCAACTGGAAATTTTTCATTGGAGAATATTTTATAGAATTTCTTAAAGTTATTCATGCATTATATAAGGTTTTAACTTTTCCCTTTCTTCCTCTCTTTTGTGGTGAATGTGTGTGTGTGTGTGTGTGTGTGTGTGTGTGTGTGTGTGTGGCACAAGGGCATGAACGAGTATATAATTGTGGAATCCTCCTAAGACATATGACCAGTGCAGCATATTCCTAGCTCTGATTTTGATTTTGTTGTTTTGAGTCAGGCTTTCACTAACTTGCCCTAACTTGAACTTATTCTATGGCCCACACTGACATGTAATTTGTGTTCCTCCTCTCTCAGCTTCTAAAGTACTCCTAGGATTACAGGTCTGTGCCAATAGGATGTGACATTTTTATTTCTAGTTTTATAAGTGGCACTTTAGTTAAAACTTAGAAAAACTCAGACACTCATTTTTTCTTTGTTCTAAGAGAGATTGAAACTCTTGTGAAATAGTTGTTCCTTTGAACACAATAACAGTGTGTGCTAGTGCCGAATGTGGTGTGTGTGTATCCCCATGTGTTTAGGTCTATGAGGAGGTGGTGATGCCATGGAAAGGGTGACAACAGCCAGTCAAAACCTATATTTTAATAAAAAAGGAAAATAAACCCGTCATTGAGCAGAATAATTTAGAGAAGCGTAGCTGTCATAAAGAGTAAAAACAGAAGCAACTCTTTCAGCAAGAGAGAAGGAAATGTCAAGTTAGATTTGTGTCTGAAGTTTAATTTTGAAGACAGGATTATAGATGGAAAATTGGGAACTTAGATTTCCTTTGGTGATAAAATTCAAAATATTATACACCCCCTACACACACACACACACACACACACACACAGAGAGAGAGAGAGAGAGAGAGAGAGAGAGAGAGAGTTTAAATAATGGACAAAGTGATAAAACATAGTCAGTGTTTTTTGCAGAAGGTTATTACAATTATATTAGAATGTTAAGTTAAAATAACTGGATTAAAGTTTCTTATTTTTATGTATATGCTATTTTTATTGATTATTTGGGAATTTCACCTCATGAGCCATGATCACAACCACTTACTAGTCCTTCAAAGTTTGTCCCCAATCTTAGGACTTCCCTCCCCCCTGAAAAAAAAAATAGAAGATGAAGACAAAGATGAAGACGAAGACGGAGAAGGAGAAGGAGAAAAAAGGAGAAGGAGGAAAAGAAGGAGGAGGACGAGAAGAAGAAGAAGAAGAAGAAGAAGAAGAAGAAGAAGAAGAAGAAGAAGAAGAAGAAGAAGAAGAAGAAGGAGGGGGAGGAGGAGGAGGAGGAGGAGGAGGAGGAGGTGAAGGAGGAGGAGAAAAAGAAGGAGAAGGAGAAAGAAGGAGGAGGAGAAGGAAAAGAAGAAGAAGAAGAAGAAGAAGAAGAAGAAGAAGAAGGAGGAGGAGGAGGAGGAGGAGGAGGAGGAGGAGGAGGGGAAGGAGAAGGAGAAAAAGAAGGAGGAGAAAGAAGGAGGAGGAGAAGAAGAAGAAGAAGAAGAAGAAGAAGAAGAAGAAGAAGAAGAAGAAGAAGAAGAAGAAGAAGAAGAAGAAGAAGGAGAAGGAGAAGAAGGAGGAGAAGGAGGAGAAGGAGGAGAAGGAGGAGAAGGAGGAGAAGGAGAAGGAGGAGAAGGAGAAGGAGAAAAAGAAGGAGAAGAAAGAAGGAGGAGAAGGAAAAGAAGAAGAAGAAGAAGAAGAAGAAGAAGAAGAAGAGGAAGAAGAAGAGGAGGAGGAGGAGGAGGAGGAGGAGGAGGAGGAGGAGGAGGAGAAAGAAAGGAAGGAAAGAAGGAAGGAAGGAAGGAAGGAAGGAGGGAGGAAGGAAGGAAGGAAAGAAGGAAGGAAGGAGATAGAAGAAAAGTTCAATTTTTGTCCTTTTTTTTTTTTTTGCTCATGTATTTACTGAAGCATGGCCAAATGCAAAATAGCCAACCCCTTAAAGAGAACTCAGTCCTTCCTTACCTCACACCTCCAGCACCAGTTGTGGAGAGCTACAAAATGCTGAGTTTTGAAGAGAAGCATATAGACTTTTAATCACTTTCCTTACTTAGTCTGACTTGTCACCTTCCATCCCCATCTTGTTTGCATCAGTATATTCTGTTGGTATCTATGAAATTGATGTTGGCTCTACTATACATCGAAGAATCCAGTTAGTTCTTTTTATAAACAATGTACCTTTGCTTTTTGGGTATTTGTTATTAATTTCAACCAAGTAGTTACTGCAAGCCCTTATTCATCACCCATAATTATGTAATCTCAGCATTTATAAGAGGTACTAATATTTTGGCCAGATTTGTTCTTAACAATTGACTTAGATTTATTCTGCCTTTTATTTATTTATTTATTTATTTTTTTAACCAAAAACATCTTTATTTTTTTTAGTCTTTAAAAAAAAAAAGAAGACAAAACAAAACTCTTCTTTTCCCAAAATAACCATGATTAGCTTAGAAAAATGGATGTATATCTTCAAAGAGTTTCCCTTTAACGGAAACTTCATTTATAGACTCTAAATGTTAAAGGTTTGAAAACAACGTCGAGGAAATCCATTCATACTTCAGGCCCTTCTCCTCTGGGAACCAGCATTGTTATATTATTTCCATTTAGTAGAATTTGATCTAATTTTGTAATTCTTCTTCCTTCTGGTGTAATTTCAAATTCTGTGACATCTTCCAACACCATATTGACAAAGTCATCAAATCCTAGAAGTGTCCCGACAATTTCTTTATCACTCTTCATCACAATGTGAATTCTTGACCCTATACATTTGTCCACAAGCTCTAGTGGCAGGAGTTGGGTTCGTGGTCGCGTTAGCCGCCATGGCCACGCCAGAAGTCTTATTCTGCCTTTTAAAAGTAATTCAGAAATCTTTTCTATATATGCCATCATGTTTCTACTTTGTTTATGAGCTACAAAATTCCATTCCATAATGATCCCAGTAGCAGAAGGAGTTGAAGTAAAAATGAACAAAATACAATAAATGTAGAATAAATTTGGTCCACATATGAATATTGCAGTCCTTTGTTCACACATGTGAACTATCTTTTTTAGGTGTCTACATGTCACTCAAATGCTCTTCCAAATTAGTAAACATCAAAGAGATTATCATCACAACAAGTAGGAAATGAAATAGTTTTGCAATGGTTGGGCAATTCTACTCTCTGAAATTCTATTGTTATTCAGTCTAAGATAGTACCAGTTGGTCTTAGGAGTCAGAAGCTGAATTAGAAAGTTACTGAAGAGAAACTTCAGCTAAATCAAAGAAAAATTTTCATCACTTGTATTATTTTCTCAAAAGATCAATATTGAATGTAGCGAGGTGGGTATGAGGCACACTCCTCAGCCATTCTTCATGAGAAGTCTTATCTTGTCACCCTGGGATGTCCCTACAGGGCTGTGATGCCTCTCTATAACTTTACATTACTTGGTAGGATTGGGGCTGTCACTCAATTTTATGTTCATCCTAGGAACAAGAAAGAAAGAGCGTAGAGGTATGCTCACATACACAATATGTCACAGGTTCCCTAGTGCAATGCCTACATGTAATTCATTGCTGCCTCTCCATTGGCCACACCCTGTGTAAGGTAAGCTCTCTTGGTTTAATGATTATATACCATCCTCATCATGAACTCCTGTGGGAGACAAATGCAGGTTCCTTACTCGGAGGAAGTAACTGGTCTGCAATAAGCCTAGTATTTTTGTCCAGCACTGTTCTGTATATTTTTTCACTAAACTTTGCTTCAGGTTTCAAAGTCTTTCAGACATTCCTTATTTATCCCTTAGAAACTGGCCGATAAGAGTGGCACTACATTTGGTTTTGACTAATCCAGGCACACTCTTTTGAGTCCTCTTAATTTTTTCCACTCATATTTTGATTGCTTAAGCACATTCTCAACCTCATTTGCATGTGAGTCTAAATCATTCAGACCTGTCAGAACCCTTTCTAGCTAATGAACATCGTATCCTACTACAGGACTCAGCAAAAAACATTGAGGCTCTAGACTTTTCCCAAGGTCTCTTATGAATCAACCGCTGCTTTCTTTAGCTTTCACCCAAGCATATCCTGCTCTGGCTTCGAGAGCTAAGTAAGCATCAAATACTGCCTTCTTCATACATAGTTAATTTTGTAAACGCCTACCCATTTTCTATCATGGTCTTCTAGGACTGTGTATTCATGAAGACTTCAGCTGATGCTAACCCAGTTGTCCTACTGACTCTTAATACCCAGTCTGTGATGGACTTTTCTCTTTTCTGTTGCCTCAGATTAAGGAACCTCACTTTGTCTTAAGGAGGAATAGATAAATAAATTACTTATTTTATGTGTTTGAACAGTAATGATGTTGATCCTATCTGCTGCCCATCTGAAGCCTAATGAACACCCTATAAGAGACTATATTATTTCATTTGGAAAAGGCTTTTACAATTTAAACTGTACAAAATAAACTATTACCTGACAATCATAGAACCTATATGCATGTTGTGCCACAGATTTTTCTTTTTTCTCTATTAAAAGATAGGCCTAAGGGATATCTACTCTCTAGTTCTTCCTCTATACTATCCAATTACTCCCACACACTCTACAATTCTAACTACAGAAGTAGTTATTATCATTGGCCATTTTTTTCTTATGTTCATATACCCTCCACCTCCTAGCTAAAAAAAATAAAGAAAACAAGAACTTTCAAATAATTCTCTTTCTTTTTCACTTGCCAATTCAGAAGTTTCTGTGAAGGGCACATAAGTTTTACTAGTTGTGAGTTATCTCTCTTACAATGGTGAGCTCTTTCCTCGTGGACAGCTACATGTCAGTCACAAGGGTTATGTGGATAGTATTACAGCCCACTCACGATACCATCTCCTAAGTCTCACCCATTAATCATACTGCATTTTCTAGTCATTTGGTGGTATCCCCATACTTATATTTCAAACTCCATACATGAAGGAGGACTGCCACTTTGTACCACAATGTAGAAAGTAGCTATCCTGGTATTATATGCCTTCTGGCATCAAACCAGACAACCCAGCCTAATACTTATATATGGACAATGACAGAGTTACTGTACAAGCAGGAAATCATAGTCTTATATAAAATATGGTGAAGGAGGACCATTTAACGATTTCCCAAGCACAACTTACTGCTCAAAATTTTAGTCGGGCATCACTGGAAAGAGAGGCCCATTGGACATGCAAACTTTATATGCCCCAGTACAGGGGAACGCCAGGGCCAAAAAGTGGGAGTGGGTAGGTAGGGGAGTGGGGGGAGGGTATGGGGAACTTTTGGGATAGCATTGCAAATGTAAATGAGGAAAATACCTAATAAAAAAATTTTAACTTCAGTTTCATCTTTACTCACCTACAGTAGCTTTGTTTCTGTGGTGTCCTACATTTAGGTGCCAAGAGTAACATAAATTTTTTAGAGGAGACAAAAAAAAAGAAAAAAGAAAAAAAGATTACTAATGTCAAATAAAGCACCAATGACAGACAAAAGAAACAATTCTACCCAAGCAGAGCTTAAACAATGAGCTTGCTTAAGGTTACTTCTAAGAGTCATTGGTTACACATAAGAGCATGGGCCACAGAGTGGCGACAAAAGTACTAGAGAAAAACTTATCTCAGCTGAGCATATCTATCTATTGGAAGAATGTGCTTTCTGAAGACTCTACTCAGCACAACTACTCACTCTCTATAGATGTCTAAGAGACTTGTTCTTAAAAGCCCTCTCTTCCAATAGCTGTTAACTTCCCATAAGTCTTGGGAAGGAAAGCATCCATTTGAGCTCTTTCTCCCACTTCCAAAATGAAAAGATTATGGGCCCAAACTAATGGAGTTCTAGTTATGGTAATCATGGCTGCTGATTGTTCAATAGGACAATATCCATTCCATGTCCAGTGGTTAGCATCTCAAAACATCTTTCCATTCATTAATTCGAGGTTCTTAAGTGGGTATAAAAGAAGGGAATAGAAATTTATTGGCAAAATAAAGCACACTAAACTTCATTGATCTCATGGGAAGCAATGGTGCTTTTCAAATCTCCCACTTTCAGGATTCTAAGAAATCATGTCCAATTTAATTATGGGAAAGACATAAAAAGCATTAGGTTTGGGAGATGCATTAATGAGAATGATCATTAAAAAAAAAAGCTCGATTAATGTGAAAATAATTCACCAATTCAATTACCTGTGGAAATGAAGATGGGAGTTTCCCATGTTATTGATGACAGTAATGGAAAGGAGAAAGGGAACAAAGAGATTAATTTAGTGTATATAGGTAGACAAAGCTACTGCTTCATAAAAGCAACGGTCAAATAGCAGGTCCTGACCAATGGTGAAGATTTTAAAGGACTCAATGGAAGAGAGATGCAACTCAGACACATGAAATAACACTTTTCAATGAAAGGGAAAGATGATTAATCCAAGGTTATACAACTCCATAAAATATATTACAATAGTCCATAAAGTAGTACATTTTGTTTGTGATCTGTGAGTTAATAATCTGTAACAAGCTTCTCTTCACTACATTTGACTCTCATTCATCAAGTTTCTATTTTACCCAAGGGACTAACTGTTCTTTGTGGCAGCCACCACAGTAATAGCTTCACTTCTGATGCTAGGATTAACTTCAGTAACAAATGCAACCAAAAACAATTCAGAAAATAATTATATGCATTTTGTATGTCCACAAATTTAAAAGAAACTAACCAGACATTATAATTAAAACTTACATACTTATTTTAAACATATTTGAATATTCAATTGACAAAGCCTTTTTTAAAAATCACCTCTGTAACCACAGACATATAGCCATTGAAAATGTTAGCATGTATTCTTTGTATCTCTCCACTGAATTTTACAGGTATATAAGTTAGTGAAAAGTAGCAGTTTATAGTATTTATGTCATATATACCATTTGTGTATTGCTTAATTATTTTTATGTTATTAAATAATCATATTTGGTCTGTAAATATGTTATTAAATGATATTCATCTAGATTTGTCTATTAAATCACATGTGCACACATATACAAGATAAAGTGACATGTAATGATTTGTGGTTCTGTGTCTAATTCAAAGTATTTCTTATTCAGTAATTTTTTAATCCAGGAATTCAGAATTAAAAATATTTGAGTAATTTTATTATGAGAGAGCTAATAGTCTTCAAACAATATAAATGGCATTTAATATTTAGTTGTCAATCACACACACACTTCCAGTTGAAATTTCATATCAGGATATTTCCTATGTTAAAATTAAAAAAAAAAAGCATGCTTGCCAATTCCTAGGGAAGATTTCAGAGAACACAGAGGAAAGTCTCTAAAAGTGGATGCTGATGTATCCAAATGAGTTAAGCAACCTCAATCATGATCACTCCTGCAACTCTTACATTTAGAAGAATGCAGCTTGATGAAGGCCACCCCCTGTGGATTCCATTTTGTTCTTGTTTAAAGCAAAGGGTATCCAAATATCACACAACTGATGAATGCATAGTTGAGTTGCAGCTACAGAGGAAGATGATTTGTTTTATTTATTTTTTTAAAGTGGCAGCAGTAAATCACAACTTTGCATTATCTATTGGTTTCACTGGAGAAAATTTATAGAATTATTTTTTAGGCATTGTTCTGAAATCTTAGCTTTCACCTTGGTTTGCACAACTCCAAAAAAGCCTGTACATTTGCAATGAATTTTACGTACATGTGACATACAACTGATATCTCTTACACACACACACACACACACACACATACACACACACACACACACTTCTGCTTTGTCTGCAAAAGTAAGGTACATTTAAATACAAATAAAGCTTTTATCACAACAAAATATCCCTTTATCAAACTCTACTAACTCTAATACTTCACAGAAATTAACAGGTCAGACAGATACTGTTTAAGTGATATTATTGAAAAAATATGAAAAACCCTAAGACATCCTTTAATATATAGGACAACGCTACCTGGATACTTTTAAGGATAAAGGAACACATTTCATTGTGTCATTGTCAATGAAAGAGTGCCTAATTCTTTTTATAAATCAGAAAATATCAAAGGGCGATCAACTATGGTAACATAAACTGATTGTTCTTAATCTTTCTGGATAGTGACAAGAAACAGAAACAGATGTGTTAATAGCACTAAAAACACTTTGCCCCTTCTTAGAACTGGGAACAAAACACCCATGGAAGGAGTTACAGAGACAGTTTGGAGCTGTGACGAAAGGATGGACCATCTAGTGATTGCCATATGCAGGGATCCATCCCATAATCAGCTTCCAAACGCTGACACCATTGCATACACTAGCAAGTGTTTGTTGCAAGGACCATGATATAGCTGTCTCTTGTGTGACTACGCAGGTGCCTAGCAAACACAGAAGTGGATGCTCACAGTCAGCTATTAGATGGATCACAGGGCCCCCAATGGAGGAGCTAGAGAAAGTACCCAAGGAACTAAAGGGATCTGCAACCATATAGGTGGAACAACATTATGAACTAACCGGAGCTCTTGACTCTAGCTGCATATGTATCAAAAGATGACCTAGTCGGCCATCACTGGAAAGAGAGGCCATTGGTCTTGCAAACTCTATATGCCCCAGTACAGGGGAATGCCAGGGCCAAAAAGGGGGAGTGGGTGGGCAGGGGAGTGGGGGGTGGGTGGGTATGGGAGACTTTTGGGATAGCATTGGAAATGTAAATAAGGAAAATACCTAATAAAAAATTTAAAAAGAAAACTGAAATATGCTTCTTAGATAAAGCATGAAAGATCAAAGGGCATCACACATATATTTAAATTTTCTATAGTATGGAACTATCATGCTATATAATTTGAGTCCAAAACTAATACCAAGACTCTGGAGGCTTCACTTCAGTTCTCTGTAAGTTCTTATCATTTATACTGAACCCAATGACTCTCCTTTACAATTCAGTCACCAAAAGCCAGAGGAGAGTCTAGAATAGCAGGGATTTATAAGGCATGGTCTAGAAACAAACTGTCATTTGTATAAGTTGAAATGTAGAATGATACTAAAAATGGTTTGGGTGAGGGTTAGTAAGTGAAAGAAATATATTTTAGATGAACTGACATTCTCAATAATGTGAAATTACCAGGAATTCTGCACTGCTTACAAAAGTCGTTTGTGGTACTTGTTACAAAGTTTGTGATTGAGTGATGTAGTATAAGAACACAAACGTGTGGCTAACCTGTATCCTGAACTCAATAGACATGCTTTGAAAAGTGATGTGAAATACATACTGCTATTTATCTCATGAAGTGTATTGGAAATGAGGGATATAATGGACTCACCGACTTCATAATGCAAATGTTACACAAATAATAACCGACAAAGTCTAATATCTAGTCTTCACCTCCCCAGACGAGATTAAAACTTTTTGATAAACTATTAGTACATTACAAGATATATTTTTTAATTAGATATTTTCTTTATTTTAATTTCAAATGGTATCCCCTTTCCTAGTTTCCCCTCCAAAAAGCCCCTCCTTTGCTCCCTCTTCCCCTCCCCCAGTTTACCAACCCACCTACTTCTTGCTACTCTAGTCAAGTGAGTGGTTTAGGAGGAAATAACTCTAAAATACATTCCTCAAGAAATCTCAGAATATAACTAATTTTTTAAGTGTGGAAAATAATTAATAATAGAATTTCCATGTCACGTAAAGCCTAATATCATATATGTGTATGAGAGAGAATAAGATATATTCTCTGTGTGTGTGTGTATGTATTATCATATATACTTTCTCATTAATTATAAGGGAAAGAACCATGAGTATGGCTAGATCGTTAGGGAATAATTTTAGGGTCATATAAAGATGCTGTGGCCCAAGGGAATTCTTCATGAATAATTTGTATTGGGATTGCTGAAGTTAAAAGCAATGACCGACCCATAATTTTAGACATAATTTTATAAAGTTGTAATCATCTGAATCTGGGGAAATTTCTGAATTTACCTAGGGAGTCAAACTAAATTTAACTGCAGAGACATTACTCTAAGTACTTATTATGCTATAGACAATATCTTAATATGTTGAATGGTTCTGTACATTCATCATTTTTCTCATTTTATTTGTAAATTGAAATTTTTATATATTGTATTCTGATCATCTTCACTCTTACCCTAACTCCTTTGAGGTATACACTTCATCTTTATCCACAAAGTTTGTTCTCAGCCTTTAAAATCTAACAACTCTACGTTGTGTTGTACACATTATATCAGTCCATCAGGTAGAATCAATTTACCAAGGTCATACCCTTGGAGAAAATTGAGTTTCCGTTTCTCAGCATCTACCACTTGGCCGTAGCTCCTTATCTGGAAGTCAAATAGGACTTCATATTCATCCCTGTAAGCTGTAATTTTGTCTGACTTGAGCTTACACATGTATTTCACATGCTATCAAAGTAGCTTTACATCTTGCCTGGATTTATGTATAGCCATGTTTTACCTATTCTATTACCATGGAAAGATGTGTCACATGCTAATGAAGAACTCACTTAACAACTGTTTGTTTCTGTTACCTTTATAACTGGCTTACACATAACTCTGCTGTGGATATTTAAAAATTCAAAATAGCACTAACTAGTTAACCTAAATTATAATCCTAAATGTCTCTTAGCTTTATGATTTTAAAGAAGATACTAAAATTATGTTCCTGAGTGTTATCATCAACAATGCATATTATCATCATATTACTTTGTCTAGTGATGAGAAATAATGTGTAAAAAATTATGTGTAGTGCTTAATGCAAAATAAGTGCTAGGTGAACAGCTATCCCAATGAAATCAAAGACTTAATTTGTTATTGCATAAGATGAATGATTGTCATTTTGTCTAAAGGATTGAGAATGGATTTATTTTAAATAGTATCTTAATATGATAAAGTTAATGGTAAAGATGAAGCAAATAATTTCATAAAGAAGGAGTGGATAATTAGGGGTATAGAAGAAGGAGAGGGTGGTTAACAATAATAAGGATGTTTGGAAAAAGCCACTAGAAAAATACTACTATTTACCTAAAAACCTATAATACACATAATTCTATGCATAAATATGCATATCTTACTTTCATAATTTTTTCATCTTTGCTGACAATGGTTTTTCTAAGAACTAAAGACAACCTGGAAAAAATCCATATAAGAGAAGACTAGTTGTTCAGTTGTTGACCAGGGTTTTCCAAGAGACTCCCAAAACTTACAGCAAACAGCTGCTGCCCTTGTTTGCTCTGATTGGTAGAAGGTAAATTGTTAAGCATCCCATGCATATAAAAAATAGGATCCAGAGATTGCTGAGCTGAAACAGACTTGAAGGATTCCTCTCTGAGGACTAGTTTTCATTGTAGCAGAAAGCAGTATGCAAACTTCCAAAGAAGGGAGGCATCCAACAGTCTTATCCAACAATGAGTTACATGATCCAAGTTAAGGCCAGCAACCACATACCATGAGGTGACTAACAGATCTCAACACCTACATGACATGGTAGCCTTCCCCTCATGCTCCTGGAACTCTGGCTCCTGCCTGTTACCGCACCCTCCCCCCCCATTACCCCCACGAGAGAAGCATGGTTAGAAGTCACTTAGGCAATGTCCCAAGCTTCTGACCTACAGGCTAAAATTCTCCCCAGTTACCTAGCAACAGTAAGATAAAACAGCATGTTTTAAAAGGAGCTGTTTGGTCTCTCCTTGCTTTCTCTTACCTCTCACTCCTCTCTCTGTCTTCTCCTCTCCTCTCTCCCTCTTACTCTCTTTCTCTCTAGCCTTCTCTCTCTCTCTCTCTCTCTCTCTCTCTCTCTCTCTCTCTCTCTCTCTCTCTCTCTCTTTCTCTCTCTCTCTCTCCCTCCCTCTTCTCTCTCTTTCCTCTACCTTCTCTCTTTCTCTCTGCCTCTCTATAATAAAGTTCTAAAACCACAGAATGTCTCTGCTCATCAAGGCCCACTGCACTTGGAGGATGGGAAAGGCTTTCTCCTAATGAACCTTTTCTAATCTCCAGATGGAAGGCCTTCCTGTGCTCCAGTCAAGATCCACTGCACTCACTCTCACCAGTGTGGGAACCTCTCTTCCCACATCCCTCTCTCCCATAACCCTGGGGCTTTAGGAAAGTAGCCCCGGGGCTCCCAGGTTGGACTGCCCCTTGTTCACCCGTCCCCATGAACAGTTGAAAGACTCTGGCAGCCCTCCCAGAGGGCTGACCAGAGCCTGACCAGAGCATAGGTAGAACTTTGAAGCGGCATTGGGTCTTTTTTTACCCCTCTTCCCCAGGGCCCCCTTTTAAGTTCCTACATCATCCCAGACAAAATCACCACTGGCAGAATAGTAGTATGAGATGGAATATAACTTATAATTTGTGGACTAGTCATTGCTTCTCTCAATTATATATTTTATAGTCACTTGCTCATGAGTAAGTAGAATAATAGTGGTAGTAAGTACAGTTTTCATTTTGATACTATAGTAACAGCATAGTGCTTATTATTTTGGGCTTCACATCTGAAGTTAGTGGAACAGTGTCTCCTCTTCATTTCTAGACCAGAATTTCTACCTTTTTGCATGTATTTAAGGTCCCCATATCTACTATCTCTGAATTTTCCCATCATTAGGCTCAGAGTGACCAGAGAATATGGATAAAATAAAAAGCAAAGTGTCAGCCTCCACCTTGAAACATCATGCACATTACTTCTTGTTTAAAACCTGACAGTATCAACTGAATATGTACACCACCTACCCACAAATAAATTAAAAGCAAAACGTCGCTAAATTTTTGACCAAACTTTCAGTCAAACACAGTTTATATCTTCAAAAGCCCCCTGTCCCACCCACCTGTGAGAATCTTTGTTGTTCTAGTCACTGGGTTTGAACATGAGGCATTATGCTAAGTACAGTGGTTCATTCTAAGATCAACTACAGAGAAAGGTTGTTTTCTAATACCATGGCATTTAGGGTACTTTAGATTCTGATAATAAACTTGTGAGTAAAAAGGAGATTTTTGTGGTTATAATTAAAAGTAAAATAAAACAATTGCAAATGTACCCCCAAATTTTCTTTTTGTTACATATGGTAATATTCACAGATATGTCAGTATTTTTGCTTACAGAGGTTCATTATTCATTTAAAAGAAAAAATTCTATTTCCTAAGTTTTTTATTAGATATTTTCTTCATTTACATTACAAATGCTATACCGAAAGTCCCCTATACCCTCCCCCCCTTCTCCCCTACCCACCCACTCCCACTTCTTGGCCCTGGTGTTGCCCTGTACTGGGGCATATAATCTTTGCAAGACCACTAGCCTCTCCTCCCATTGATGGCTGACTAGGCCATCCTCTGATATGATAGTATATATAAGTGGCCCTAAAAATTCCACCCAAGAACTCCTAAACCTGATAAACAACTTCAGTACAGTAGCTGGATATAAAATTAAATAAAACAAATCAACGGCCTTTCTCTACACAAAGGATAAACAGGCTGAGAAAGAAATCAAGGAAACAATACCCTTCACAATAGTCACAAATAATATAAAATACCATGGTGTGAAACTAAGGAAGTGAAAGATCTGTATGATAAGAACTTCAAGTCTC